>NC_133532.1:74638304-74941439 GCF_048544455.1 Silene latifolia | reverse complement strand
AGCACTTGACTTATTCAACATGAGTGTCACTCCATTAGTCTATGCACCGCTCCCTCTTGCCCATATCAAGAAAATTTCATGTCACTTAAGTACCTAACTGGTGCGGAATGCAAACAGAGACAGCAAATAAAAAAGATCCAAACACATGAAATCGACACAATTTTGGAATATAGAAGTCAGCCACAGCATTAATAATGATGCCAATGTTATATATCTTTTTTACATATATTTACGTAGGATTCACAATTGCTTTTCTAATTAGTATAATTAAGTTGGAGATATAATCTAACTCACTGGGAGATAAAATGTTCCATAGGCTGTCTTGAACCGACTGATACGTTGCTGCCTGCAATCAGATAAACAAATATTAATTACAGAGTAGTAAAAACTATGGTGCTGAAATGTTTTTCCATACAAGTGTAACAAAGATGTTGTATTACAA
Organism: Silene latifolia; assembly: GCF_048544455.1. NCBI lineage: Eukaryota > Viridiplantae > Streptophyta > Magnoliopsida > Caryophyllales > Caryophyllaceae > Silene > Silene latifolia. The sequence goes on along the minus strand of NC_133532.1, from coordinate 74,940,997 downwards.
GTAAAAAAGTAAAAGATCTATAGTCAGGAAGCAAGTTTCAGTGGCACAAAAACCAACCAACTAGCTAAGAAATTCAAAGAAAAACTTGTTGTGCATGCATTTTACAGATGGAAAGTGCCGAGGACAAATATATGTGCCCACGCCTTAATTAGCTGAGAGTACTAGAGAAATATTAAACAATGACATTCATGAGTTAACATTCACAGTAATGTTAGTTCAGTCTATTGCAGGTGGCAAATAGTTGAATGTTGATTACTTCATCAAAGTACACCCTGCCAAAATGGCAAGGAAAAATGAGAGCAATGAACATATGCAATATAATGTTTGCCCCTTGAGTCTCAAACTTGATTTTACCTCATTCCAGGTAAAGCTAGCTGGCCACCAAACTAATTAAAAAAAATGCCTATTGCCAGTATGTCCCTACATAGGATTGTCAACTGTAATAGTTCATCAACATGGCTGTAGGTAATTGATAAATTTATTAAAAAAATGTGTTATTTATATAACAACGATTGAAGTCAATTAATACAATTTATAAGATATTATCAAGGCCATATAGATGAAAGAACAGATTGTGAAGGCAGTGTCTATATCACACTGCACTCACAAATCAAATCTGCCACATTTAAAAATTGAACAGCAAGTCAAATCTCATCAAAAAGTCAGTAGAGAAGAATTCTTACATCTCATAGCTTTCAGAAGGAAAAACGCACAAAAATGTTAGCTTCTTCCATATACAATGAACTAAACATAACGGTTCATATGATGCCAGTATTTATACCACAATTCGGTAATCGATACAAATTCGAATATTCACAAGGGCTCTTAGTGACAGATCATTATCATCGAATCATGCCGGCAATTAGATTATGCATCCAGAAACCTTTGACATTTCCCCATTTGAAAAGCAACTTACTGCTCTAATGTGAATTTCGACAAATCCTTCGCCCCCTCAACTGTCGTCAACAAATCAAGCATCTCTCCAGAGGTTGTTTGAAACTCAACCTGAATTAAGAAGGTTAATAATGCAATAGGGTGGGGGGGGGGGGGGGGGGGGGGAGGGGAGATGAAATAGTAATCCTAGAGGATGCAAAAACCAAAAAAAAAAAAAACAATGGAGAGATGTTCACCTCGTTGAACAAATCAAGGAGATCGGCATAGTACGGCTGGTTTCTGAAGTGATTCCTGAGAATCCTGTTGATATGATTCCAAAGAAGAATAACATCATTGATAGCAATCATGCCAACCTGGAAAAAAATATGAGTGGTTTCAAACAACGGATATACGAAACCTATAGCGCAAAAATGTAGGGAATAAACGTACATTTGGCAGTCTAAACCAACAAGTTCGGCCACGCCGCACTACAGAATTATCCAAAACATCATCCAACATAAGAGCACAGGCAACAAACTGTGGGCATAAAAGTAACAATTTAGGGAATGATAACGACAAAGTTATTTAAGCTAATACTCCGTATCTATTAAATACAAGTATTCAAAGGATACCCATTGAATGCACCAGCCAAGAACAGAAGCAAGAAAGAAATGGGTTTCAGAAAGCTCCTCTTCCTGTTTCAGCAATCTGAAGGTCTCAACTACAGACAGCCCCCTACTCAGCTTGCCTGCTTAATTAAATTACACTTGGTTTATACTCTAATCCCTTTGACTCGATCATTTGTTTTAACTTTTTTTATTATTTTTTTGTTACGGGTATTTTTTAATCAAAAGTAAGCAATGGTTGGTTGAGACGGGGAGTAAGTACTAGTACTAGTCAATAAAAAGTTTACATGTTTAAATTGGGTTACGAGAGTAAATAGAAAGTATACATACCTCCAGGAACATTATAATCAAGCATCTGAGGGAAAAACAAGTAAAAAAGTGAGAAAGGTGAAAAGGAATGCTAATGTTTAGCGGAGTAAACAAAAGGAAAGATGGAAAAATGAGACCTGTTGAAGCCAATGGCTTGAGACGGGGCAGTATTCAAAGGCAGGATCTTGTAGAACCTCCGACTTGAGTTGTTCATACACTTTCAAAAATCTTTCCCTTATTTCTTCTTCTCTCCTTTTTCCCTCCATCCTTCTCTTTCCCTGCCTGCCAAACTCAATTTCAACATCTACTGTATACCAACTCGAGAAATTCTACCGAGTATATTCTACAGAGTTTATCGGATTTTTCTTTCCTATATGCGGCCATAGGATAAGCAATTACAGATTTACAGCTACTCTCTATAAAACCGCTATAGGACGTAGACCTGGCAAAACCCGACCCGACTCGACAAAACCGATCCGACTCGCCCGATATCGAACCCGTCTAACACCCGAAAATACTACAGAATTATAACACATGAAACCGACCCGGTCCGATCCAACATAACTCGATTCTTAATAACATACGATAACCGATATAACCCGAACCCGATAACACCATAGCCGATAAAATCCGACAAAGAAAAGAACCTGACTCGAGTAAAACTCGACTAACTGATACATACTTATGACCTGAATAAGACTATGTTAATAAGACTAGAATTAACGTTAAGTTTACAAATTAAGAATTTTTGTACACTTTTTTTTTCTTTATAGTTCTCCATGTGAATGTTGTCTAAATATACGAGTCTGGAAGTGCTAACACTTTGGTCTATAAGTTTGACTAAAAGTTATCGTTCAATTTAATTATGTGTATATTGTATATAGTTAACTTATATATGAACCTAATACACAAAGTTTTGATTGTGCATGACAAACTTTAAAATTGGTATTAATGTTAAACGTGTGTTTGTGGGCAAAACCATAACTCACAACCACTATGAAAGGAATAGAAATGGAGAATGTGGTCTACTTAACATTATATTTGACTACTTCCCACGTTTTTTAGTAAGAAAATAGGTAATTGGAATAAAAACTACAAATATTCCCGTATTTTTACCAAAAAAAGTATTTTAAAACGAATTCTTTTAATATATACTTTATCTAATATGGTTATATATGGATCCGTTTTGCATTATAATTGTGTAAAACCGTCTTACACAAGACTAACTAGATAAGAAATTAATACACTTTTCATTTTTTAGCTTTATTTGGCAAAGACATTTCAACTACTTTATTTGATTAGGTCTTAATCTTTCACTCAAAGGAGCTAAACTAAAATTAATGGAGCTCGAGCTCAAAGAAAAACCGAACTAGATGAAAATGAAGTCGAGTTAATTTGAGTATCACAATTTGAATTGAGTTGAGTTAAAATCAATCAAGTGGCAAAACACCAAAATAGACCGAGCTACCAATTGAATTGTTGACCTAAATCAACAAATTAAATTGAACTGACTTTAGTCAAGTGAATCGTATAGCTAAATTAAGCCGTAAGCATGCTCGTAAAAGAGCTAAACCAATTGAACTAACTCTAGCTAAAGTGAATTGAATTGAACTCAATTAAGCTAAACTGATTTGAACTTAACTTAATTGAGCTAAATAGAGCTAAATGGAACTAAACTAAATTCAATTGAAGTTATGTGAGCTAAGTCGAAATAACTTAGGTAAATTAAAAATTAGCATCAACTTAACTAAATTTAAGTTAACTTTGCTTAATTAACTTAGGCTGATTAAGCTTAGATTAACTTTTTAACTAAAATTTGACTTCAATAAACTTATTAACTAGCTTTTCTTGTTAAACCTACCGTTTAGCTAGTTTAAAAAATAACATTATTGTCCCCTTCTTCATCTTAATTTATCACTAATTAACCGTCACGTCACGTTCTAAATGTAGTAAGGAAATCGAATGAACTTCCCAAGTAAATTTTTGTTTAGATCAATTCAAGTTCAGTCAATGATATAGTTAGAGTAATTCGAATTTCGGTGAATTCAAGTTCTAGTGATTTCACATTCTATTCAAAATATATTTCTCACACATCCTTTTATTATCTAGCTATCTTCGATTTTCAACATTTTGGTTTAAATTTTATTTTAAGTTTTATGTCCAAATAGCTGGTAGTACAAAATTATATAAATATTTATTTCTTTGTTATTTCACATTCAATATTATATAACCGAGATTTTTTTTTTTCATAAATTCATTATCAATTAATCAATGGTTATTACTTTTAAATTGAAAATTTTAAATACAATATCATTATATATATTTTTCAGCAACTAGTTATATACGAATAGATGCATAACATCGTAAAATAATACAGAATGACCTAAGGGACAAGTTGTGACCCGTTATAACCCGATAGGATCTAGTATTAAAACTTTTTGACATGATATGAACTGTTCAGGATTGTTAGTCTAACTAACCCTACCGATAACAACCGTCACCCGACCAAGGGTTCCCTATGCCGACCCGATACCCGAAGTAAGTCATAACCTGAAATAATCCAACCGAAACCGATCCGACCCACAATTTCATATGACTCGAATAAATCCGACATCACGATAACCCGCACCCGAAACAACTCGACTCGAATCCGACTCGACCCACCCGATTGCCACCTCTAATAGGACGGATCCATTAAAAATATTGGCCGAATAAAAAAAGGGTCATGCTAAATCCCGCACAACATTTTACTAAATCCCACCCATTTATTCCCCCCTATTCCAAATATACCCCCTTCATTTCTCATACTCTACCGATAGGGAAAAAAAACCCCAAATTATCACCATTCTCCTCTCCGTCCCCTCTCAATCGCCCAACCCCTCTCCCCCACGCTCCCTGCACCGGCCACCCTCCCCCACCCCTAACATGTACCGGCTACGCCTCCCAACACTGAGCACTACGTACAACAACCGAACAGACGAATACCACGCCAACAGTCAAACACCCTACTCCGCGATGGTGGTCGACGGCGATGAATATTGGCAGCATCCATGTTCTTTAATCGAAATCGATTCGAAAGTGTTTGCTTTTGTCTGCTTTGCTTTGCTTCACTGTCACCTGATTGCTCGAGCATCAATTTAATCGAAATCGAAATCGAAAGTGTTTCATACTTGCAGCAACTACAATTCGTGCATGATTTAATTTGGTCAAAAAGCATTTGCCATTTCAATTAAATCCACCTTAATTGTAAAAATCTAAAAATGAAAAGAAAAAGTAATTACATCAATTTAAAGACGTATTAATAAAATCGTTGATAAAACGGAGAAATTACGTGTAATATGCGCAAATTACAATTCATAATTACCGATTTGCTAATAAACTGATCAGGGTTGTGAGAGAGAAGGGAGATAACTCTTTTTAGGTTTTTCTATGACGAAGGGTAGTTATGGCATATATGAGCAAAGTGTGTGGGATTTAGTAAAAGGATGTGCGGGATTTAACAATTGCGTAAAAAAAAAAAGATAAATATCGTATATGCTAAATCTCGCACGTTTCTTTGCTAAATCCTACCCATTTTATCTTAATTTTCCATATTTACCCTTTGGTTAAAACACAGAATTAAAAAGACTACTAAAGAATTAAAAAGACTTCTTTCTCTTAACCTAATCAAACATTCAAACCCTTCATCTTTCGACTATTATGGATCGTAATTCACACATATCAAACGTAATTTCGTCGTGTTATCAATAATTTTATTAAGAACCCGTCTTTTGGTCGATTTAGTTGATATTTTTTTATTTAAAAAAGGGTTTTTTAACAATTAGGGTTTGGATTAAGTTTGGTTGTTAAAGGGTGATTGTGGGGACATCGGGCTGAAGTAGGGTGGTCGGAGAAGTCCGCGTCGAGTGCTAGTGTATGCGTCGTTAAGAGGCGCTGGCTGTAGGTTTTAAGCGTCGATTGTAAGTTCGCTTTGGGGAGGGGTTGTTGAAGTCGGTACGGGATGTGTAGGAGTGTTAGGCGCGGTTAAGCGGGTGTGGAGGGTTGGTCGGCGCGTGGATGGTGGTGGGACAGGTGGTTGGCGGCGTGGGGGGAGGGGTGGGGGAAGAAATGTCGGGGGTTGGGTTTGTGGGTGGGTACTGTGTAATTTTCATTTTTTTTGCTATTTTTTGGTTTTTGTTAGTTTTTTTCTCTATGTCAGTCAGTGTTCACTGTTAGTTTATTTTCCTGGCTTTTTTTTTTCAGTTTTCTTTTTTTTTTTTTTCAGTAGGCTAGAGGGTTGTTTGTTGATTTGGTCAATTGTGGGTATTGATTGGTTTGTGACCCTTGTCCACCAACGAGAGTTGGTTAGGTTGGGAACCGGGTACCCAATGGTTGGACCTATTGCTAACCTAGGTTGAGACCGAAAGGGAGAACCATGGGAGGGCACCTCTAGTCTAGTGTTTGAATTCGACCTTCAAGAGAAGGAGTTGGATGACCCGAAAAATGATGAGGGCTTTTGGACTTAGGAGAAACTAGGATACCTTAGAAAAGTGCACACTTCTGGGGTAGTCGGGTTTCTACCTTGGGATTCCGACCTCCGAGACCGAAAGGGAGGGGGGGTTGGGAGAACTAGTGTAACACCCCCATTTATTCAGGAGCCTTTAGCTAGACATTCCCAAATAAATAGTATTGTTACCATCTCGGTTTCCCGAAGTAGTGAATAAAAAAGTACAACAAACCAAAGTACTTTAAATTAAAACTTTAGTGAATACATGTTTATTACAAATTAACCAACTAAAACATAGTATAAAATATTACAACTCGCAGCGGAAACAAATAAAGTGATAATTATTCTATGTAATCTAAACTTCAACTATGGTCCAAGTCGAGCTCCCATCCCAATGCTCCCGAGTCAACTAATCTTTAGAACCTGTCAAATCTGATCCCCATAAAACGGTTCACCGCAGGTGTTCACGAATACACTGTCAACCACGAGGTTGAGTAGGAATAACCAACAACAAGTCAAGGTGAAATTATATGTGATATAATGCCAAAACAACTGAGCTCATCACCCGAAACACCCATTCATCCCGCCAATCCCTGGCCCGGGGTATTCATCATTCCAACCGAAGTTGAGGTATTCACCATCCCAACCGAAATTGAGGTATTCACCATCCCAACCGAAGTTGAGGTATTCACTTACACGTCATGCCAATTATAAAAAAAAAATCATCTCGGACACGAGCTGAGGTATCCAATGCAAACAGAATTCTAATATAAATGATCAAACAATAAATAATCCAACGATATATAATCCACATCCATTAATCAAACCAATTTCACAATAACTTAATAAATTCCACAAACCAACAAAGATAAGACGAGTTGAGTAGTTATCCTACCTCGAGAGCAATCACTCCAATCACGCAATCCAATAAAATAGCTCCTCACAAAACCGTCACCTAAATATATAATAATATAATTTAATTATTAATTATTCGATTCTTTAAGTAATAAAGTTAATTATAGTTTAATTGCTTTAATTATATTTCCCGTATAATTACTTACTAATTAATCATTAATCGCGATAATTCATTTACTACGTAAAGTACCCATTAAAAACCCGTCTCAAACCATTAATTAAATTTAGTCTTAAAACAACCCAAACTAATTATTTTATTAGTTATAAAATAATTATTATACAACTAATAAGGAGTAATTATATTAAAAACCCGACTTCACAAAACCCGAGTCAACACCCAAATAAAAACCCGACTTAAATAAATAAAACCCAACCCACGTACAACATCCCCCAATTTCCCGTAATACTCCATAAACACAAATGCCGTCGAAACCGTTGTTCACTACCCTTCCTAAACCCATCTTTCACGACTTCCTTGACCACCATCAGCCCCGACCAAACCTGCCACCTCCTAGCCCACACCACGACGAACACCAGAACCCAAAACCACCACCCAAACCGCCACCAGCAGCCCCCAAACACACGCCCTAATAATCCCATGCACAACCCGTCACAACCAACATCACACCCTCACTCGCCTCTTAAACCACCCTACGACCACCAGTGGCAACAAACGTGGTTTCCCCTGACCCACGGTGGTCCCACCTCTGACCAAGAAAACCCACGGTAGCCCACAAACACCCATAACGACACCAACAATCCCCTTAAAACCCCTCCCCTGTTCTCGCGATTTCCGACCACCACTAGCACCAACCACCTTCTGCCGCCACCCCAACACCACCACCATGGTCGACTAACTACCCCCGTCACAACCCCACCTTAACCAGGTCAAGACTCGGCGAATAGAGGGTTCAATTACTCTCTAAAACCATCGACGACCTAAACCACAACCCCTCTGATCAGCCACTTTCAGCCGCCTGCCACCGCCACCCTAGGCCTTCCCTGACACCACCACCACACCCATTCCAACCCTTGCAATCCCACATACCACTTCCAAACGTTTGGTCCGATTCCGTCAAGGTTTGGGTCAGTTTCTAAGCGTCTTAAGATCGTCTCACATTCAGCTTTATAAGAAAATAAAACGAGATTAGAAGTTGTTACCTATTAATTACCGCTTGCTAATTCCGTCACCAAAAGCTCCTCCTCTTAATTTGTGATTTAATTCTCAGATTTAATAGGGTATTTATAGTGTAGGATTATAGAGAATGCGAGATCAATTAGGAAACTCTATAATTTACCTTATTCTAATTAGTATAGTAATTATTATTATTATAATTGCCATTATATTATTATTATTATTATTATTATTACATTTATTAGTCTTACCATAAGTAGAATTTCTTCATACAATATTTACTAATTTATTATTACCATAACTTATTATTATTATTATTATTATTATTATTATTATTAATATAATTATTATTACCTTTATATATTATTATTCCCATATTATATTATTTTTAATTATTAATTCCCGATACAAATCCCGATTACACTCATACCAACTTATTAAGTTTCGGTCCAATAAACAATAGCACACGACATTTATTATTTAATTAACGTCTTACTTGTATTTATTATTAGAAATGTCATTTAACTAATTATTTAATTACATAAATTATTATCATAAATTATTATCAAAATACGGGGTATTACAGTCTTCCCCCCTTAAAATGAACTTCGTCCCGAAGTTCGCCCACAACTACTACCACAATACCTATAAACTACGCACCATTCAACATAATTAATCATTTTCGATTACCAACCACAACAATCTTATCACAACAATAATTCAAAACTTATGTAGTATTACATTCCTACCCCCTAAGAATAAACTTCGTCCTCGAAGTTCGGAATGTCAAACAACAGGGATAAACAAACCATTTATGGTAACTTCTCAAGAACACGTAATACACAAAAAAAACTATTATCTCCAACATGATATTGATTAATGATATAATAAAAGTTACTAAACATAAATTAAATAACTACAACCTTTGAATTAATTTAGATTTATTACTTACGTGTTTATTTCTTACTAATGACATCTAACTTAAACGTGGATGCAAAATAGATACAGGCTTAGGGCAACACTTTCCGTATATCTTATATTTCCAAGGATAGACAACATGTTACAACTTCAAAAAAAAATCATTAATAAATAACAGCTTAATTACTACTTGAGTGCTTATAATTTTTTAGAACATACAACGAGTTACTAAATCATGAGAGAAATAATCAAGTTAAAAACTCATAAGGTCAATTTATAATGCATTTTATAAATTATTTGGTCGGAACAGAAATTTTACAGCAACTTGTCAGAAACATAGGTCACATTGTAAAAATCACCATAAATTGTCAAAATATTTTCTTACAACGTGGCCTATCAATTTAGAAACGTATACGAGTCTATTAAACAGTGGAGTTGGAATTATAACAAATCATCACGTAATTTTTAAATGGCAGATTTTACAAAAATATGGCGCGGAGGCAACACTGTACAGGAACATTTCGACCACTGTCCACTAAAATATTTATTTCTCCTAAACCGTATATTATTTGAACATGAGACTAGTGGCATATGAAAGCTAACTCACAAGGATATCACACATAAAATTTCGGACAAGAATTTTAGACAGACAATAAATCGCAGCAAAAACAATCAAGGGTAAAATTTCGAGAAATCAACCAAAATCACATTCTTTTCATTTTCACACAATTTTCGTAATACTTCACATGTTAATCATAATTACACTTCCCACATACGTACCAACACACTTTTTCATACCCATACACTTTATATCCATACTTAAAATCAATTATTATCACATTCCGTTCCTCATAAAAGCAAGGTCACGTCTTTGTAACCGCAATCATCAATAACAACAACACTCATCCAAAGCAAACAATTAACTCCTAAGAAAAGAAACAACATTCATTTTAAATTACCCCATACTTCAATATCTCTCAAGGTAATCGGTTCAAAACTGTAAGGGCCAGATAAAGGACATATCCCTAATCTAACAAGGGGCTCCTAAACAGTTTCTACCCGGGGTTCATTTTATTTAGACACAACCTAAGTTCATTATTATTCAATGGTTAGGCCTGAGGATCGTTTTGCTCTGATACCACTTTGTAACACCCCCATTTATTCAGGAGCCTTTAGCTAGACATTCCCAAATAAATAGTATTGTTACCATCTCGGTTTCCCAAGGTAGTGAATAACAAAGTACAACAAACCAATGTACTTTAAATTAAAACTTTAGTGAATACATGTTTATTACAAATTAACCAACTAAAACATAGTATAAAATATTACAACTCGCAGCGGAAACAAATAAAGTGATATAATTATTTTATGTGATCTAGAATTCAACTACGGTCCAAGTCGAGCTCTCATCCCAATGCTCCCGAGTCAGCTAATCTTTAGTACCTGTCAAATCTGCTCCCCATAAAACGGTTCACCGCAGGTGTTCACGAATACACTATCAACCACGAGGTTGAGTAGGAATAACCAATAACAAGTCAAGGTGAAATGATATGTTATATAATTCCAAAACAACTGAGCTCATCACCCGAAACACCCATTCATCCCGCCAATCCCTGGCCGGGGTATTCATCATTCCAACCGAAATTGAAGTATTCACCATCCCAACCGAAGTTGAGGTATTCACCATCCCAACCGAAGTTGAGGTATTCACTTACACGCCATGCCAATTATAAAAAAAAATCATCTCAGACACGAGCTGAGGTATCCAATGCAAACGGAATTCCAATATAAATGATCAAACAATAAATAATCCAACGATATATAATCCACATCCATTAATCCAACCAATTTCACAATAACTTAATAAATTCCACAAACCAACAAAGATAAGACGAGTTGAGTAGTTATCCTACCTCAAGAGCAATCACTCCAATCACGCAATCCAATAAAATAGCTCCTCACAAAACCGTCACCTAAATATATAATAATATAATTTAATTATTAATTATTCGATTCTTTAAGTAATAAAGTTAATTATAGTTTAATTGCTTTAATTATATTTCCCGTATAATTACTTACTAATTAATCATTAATCACGATAATTCATTTACTACGTAAAGTACCCATTAAAAACCCGTCTCAAACCATTAATTAAATTCAGTCTTAAAACAACCCAAACTAATTATTTTATTAGTTATAAAATAATTATTATACAACTAATAAGGAGTCATTATATTAGAAACCCGGCTTCCCAAAACCCTGGTCAACACCCAAATAAAAACTCGTCATAAATAAATAAAACCCAACCCACGTACAACATCCCCCAATTTCCCGTAAAACTCCATAAACACAAATGCCGTCGAAACCGTTGTTCACTACCCTTCCTAAACCCGTCTTTCACGACTTCCTTGACCACCATCAGCCCCGACCAAACCTGCCACCTCCTATCCCACACCACGACGAACACCAGAACCCAAACCCACCACCCAAACCGCCACCAGCAGCTCCCCAAACACACGCCCTAATAATCCCCTGCACAACTCGTCACAACCAACATCACACCCTCACTCACCTCTTAAACCACCCTACGACCACCAGTGGCAACAAACGTGGTTTCCCCTGACCCACGGTGGTCTCACCTCTGACCAAGACCACCCACGGCAGCCCACAAACACCCAGAACGACACCAACAATCCCCTTAAAACCCCTCCCCTGTTCTCGCGATTTCCGACCACCACCAGCACCAACCACCTTCTGCCGCCACCCCAACACCACCACCATGGTCGACTAACTAGCCCCGTCACAAGCCCACCTTACCCAGGTCAAGACTCGGCCAATAGAGGGTTCAATTACTCTCTAAAACCACCCACGACCTAAACCACAACCCCTCTGACCAGCCACTTTCAACCGCCTGCCACCGCCACCCTAGTCCTTCCCTGACACCACCACCACACCCATTCCAACCCTTGCAATCCCACGTACCACTTCCCAAAGTTTGGTCTGATTCCGTCAAGGTTTGGGTCAGTTTCTAAGCGTCTTAAGATCGTCTCACATCCAGCTTTATAAGAAAATAAAACGAGATTAGAAGTTGTTACCTATTAATTATCGCTTGCTATTTCCGTCACCAAAAGCTCCTCCTCTTAATTTTTGATTTAATTCTCAGATTTAATAGGGTATTTATAGTGTAGGATTATAGAGAATGCGAGATCAATTAGGAAACTATATAATTTACCTTATTCTAATTAGTATAGTAATTATTATTATAATTGCCATTATATCATTATATTATTATTATTATTATTATTATTATTATTATTATTATTATTATTATTATTATTATTATTATTATTATTATTATTATTATTATTATTATTATTATTATTATTATTATTATTATTATTATTATTATTATTATTATTATTATTATTATTATTATTATTATTATTATTATTATTATTATTATTATTATTATTATTATTATTATTATTATTATTATTATTATTTTTTTTTTTTTTTATTATGGGATGCGCGCAGCTTTCATTAAAATAAGAATAAAAGTTTACATGAAATTGGTGGGGAGCCGAGAAACAATCTGGGCTCCCACACCCTTAGCAATAGTAAAGCTAATACGAGTAAAAATGTAAGCGGCTACCCGAGCCCCAGCATCCTGAGATACCGAGAATTTCTGGATCCGCTTGAGCAAGGCAACAGCATCCGAACTCAACTCCCCAAGTGAAGAGAAAGAGAAAGGTAGGAAACCATAACCCGCTACCGCGCACAAATCCCCATACTTAGCACACTTTCGCTGAGCAAAGATCATCGGCCGACAACCCGCCCGCACAAAAATCCGCCAACCCAGTCTGAGTCAAAGGTGAAGAACCTGTCAGGTCGACGCACACATCACGCCCCCTGTCCCAAGAATAAAGCAATAAATCAGAATTCTCATTAGAAAATGGGAATAAAGTTTCTTACAAGAGGAACCAACTAACCTACAAAGCTCACTACCAAATAGAGAAAAAACCAGCAACTAATCACCCTATAAACAGTTGGAGCATTTGAGAACTAAAGATCCCATTGTTCCAAGCATACATACGCACACAGACAACATATTTTACCCTATTAAGTAACCTGTCAACATCACGACTAACACCCTTGAAAATCCTCAGGTTCCTCTCTTGCCATAAATGGTAGATAGCAGCAGCAATAGAGCACCGAGCTACCTTAGACCTCCAATTCTTGTTCCTATTCAAAGCAAGCTTGTATAATTCATGTTTGAGACTTGTGACTCGTCTGTTAATGCCTTGCAAAAGTAGGACCCCCTGCATCAGGTCCCTTGAGTAAGGACAGTCAAAGAACAAGTGAGAGCATGTCTCAGACGCATGGAGACACAAGACACAGCGATTTACCATGAGAATCCCCCTTTTACAAAGGTTATCCACCGTTGCCAGCGCATGATGAGCAGCTAAAGTGGCTACAAAAGCATGCTTGGGAAGAACTATGGCATCTAAGATGGGTTTCATCCACCTAAGCTCATGGGATGTCCCGTGAAAGATAGAGTAGACAGTCTGCAATGGAAGCTTTCCAGCAGTAGCCCAGACCTGGAATAAACCCTGAGCCTCTTCCTTTGAGCCTACCTTAGTGACAAACTCATCCCTGATTATGAGGATTTGTTTCCAAATAGGTGAAAGGCAGGCAGAAGCCTCAAGATCCCATCCAGAAGACTGCTTGAAGATGTATTCCCTGGACCATTTCATCCAGATGGAAATACAGTTATGATGATAAGACCAGAACATCTTTAATAACAGCGTTTTATTCCAGCGTTTTTTTTTTATTATTATTATTATTATTATTATTATTATTATTATTATTATTATTATTATTATTATTATTATTATTATTATTATTATTATTATTATTATTATTATTATTATTATTATTATTATTATTATTATTATTATTATTATTATTATTATTATTATTATTATTATTATTATTATTATTATTATTATTATTATTATTATTATTATTATTATTATTATTATTATTATTATTATTATTATTATTATTATTATTATTATTATTATTATTATTATTATTATTATTATTATTATTATTATTATTGTTATTATTATTCTTAATAATATAATATAATTATTATTACCTTTATATATTATTATTCCCATATTATATTATTATTAATTATTAATTCCCGATACAAATTCCGATTACACTCATACCAACTTATTAATTTTCGGTCCAATAAACAATAGCACACGGCCCATATTATATTAGCTAAACTCAATTCCCGACTTGTATACTTAATTTATTATTTAATTAACGTCTTACTTGTATTTATTATTAGAAATGTCATTTAACTATTTATTTAATTACATAAATTATTCTCATAAATTATTATCAAAATACGGGGTATTACAACTAGTGTCCTAATGTGAACCCGAGAGGGGAGTATTAGGCGAATTAGAGGCATCTCCCTCTTTGTATCACCCCAATGGCTAGTCGAATGGAATTATGATAGTAAACCCGAATTGTTGGTGGGAAGATCGGGTCCTAGGCTTTTCTTATCCTTGAATTACAATTTCTTAATCTAAGTTGTTCAATTTCCATTTTTAGTTCATTCACATTTTATTTTGATTAGTGTAGTTGTTTAGTCTATAATCTCAACTCAATGTGCGTCGACTTAGCTAAACCAAAGACTTAAAACAATTGGTACTCTCTCATGCTCCTTGCGGATTCGACCCTTTAATAGTGCAACAAACTCGTTCACTTGCGAGGGGGTTAGACTTTGAATCATCAAGTTTTTGGCGCCGTTGCCGGGGAGCAAGGCTAGATATTAATCGTTTTATTCTAGTTTAGACTAAGTCTTTCTTTGTTACTAATCCTCTTCTTGAGTGTTGTAGGTTCTTCTTTGCATGGTTAGGCGGAACCGAAGAGGTCCACCACTTGAGATTGACCTTGAAATTGAAGCCACCGCTAGGAGACTTAACGCATTACGAAGAAGGGGTTTGATAGAAGCATCAAGTTCAAGTGTTGAAGAACCTTTAGTAGTGGAAGACGAATTAGAAGAACCGGGTAATCAAGAATTCTTTGAGAATCCTTTTGGGACTCCCGAAGAAGTAGTTATGGCTGCGGTTCCTATGAGAGACAATTTGGCTCCAAAAACAATAGTCAACTCGAGTATTGTGAAGCCACCAATTCAAGCAAACAACTTTGAAGTGAAGGATACGTTACTACAATTGGTCCAAGGGAATCAATTTGGGGGAGGTCCAACCGAAAACCCAAATGATCATTTCCATGACTTTTGATAGTTGTGAGATGTACAAGGCCAATGGAGTTTCGGATGATGCCATCCGCCTTAGGCTATTCCCTTACTCTTTGAGGGGAAGTGCTAAGGAGTGGCCCAAGAGTTGTGAATCTGATTCTCTAAGAACATGGAATGATGTCTCAAAGACTTTATTGAACAAATACTTCCCGCCTCAAAGAACGGCAAAGATCAAAAGTGAGCTCCAAGGCTTCACTCAACTCGATGATGAAACCCTCTACGAGGCATGGGAACGATAAAAGGCCCTCCAAAGGTTGTGTCCTCATCATGGGATTGGTGAGGAAGATCTCATCAACAACTTTTATGAGGGATTGCACAATGATATGAAGATGAACCTAGATTCTGGTTCGGGGAAAGGGGCACTCGATAAAATTGACCACAAGACGGCCAAAGAGTTGATTGAGGAGATGGCGTCTCGAACTTTTCATTGGAACAATGACCGTCATAAAAGGAAAGGAAAGGCAAGTGTTGAGTCGGTGAATAACATGGAGGTTAAGGGATTGATAGAGGAGCTTAAACAACAAGTTGCATTGTTGAGTTCTACCACACCCAATAATTCTTCACCAAGAGCCCATGTTTATAGTTGTGACTTTTGTGGGGATCAAGGGCATCCACCAAATAAGTTCCCTTTGATGGTGGGAGATGTGAGTTGTATGGAATAAGTGAATGGGGGTATGAGAGTCTAGTCAGGCTAGACAAGCTTTCAATAATAACCACTATCACCCCAGAATGAGAGCCCACCCAAATTTTTCCTATGGTTTTCAAAATGTACAAAACCCCACTTTCCAATCAAAATCACAAAACCCACCAAACTTCCAAGCCAACAAACAAACCCAACCCTTTAACCAAGGTCCACCGGGTTTTTAAGGAAGGACTTTTCAACTAAGGCCACCGTTTCTGTAATACTATGGATTTCCTAAGCCCGTACTCGGCCGAATATGGCCTACTCGGTCGAGTAAGGGGTGTCGTGTATCCTGGAATGGCTACTGCCCAAGACTACTAGGCCGATTATATGGAATACTCGAACGAGTAGAGGGTACTCGGCCGATTATACTCTATACTCGACCGAGTATCCGGTCTGACGGGTGTTATTTCCGCGGTTTGATTTGGAGATGATTAGAGTTATATAAAACGCATTAATCAGTTTCTAATTACATTTTTACAAAACCTAAACACTCAACGACGCTCTAATCCTCTCCAAATCTCTCCCAAGTGCGTGTGATCGTTAGCAAGTTCCTTCATCTTTTGTTCTATCGTCGGTAAGTCCTTGTTTTCCCCTAATTATTTGATTAATCTTTTAGGGTTTGGCTTGAATTATGAATTGGGAAAAAGGGGGTTTTGCATATGGTGGTTGTTGTTTATGTAATTGTGTTAGGTGGGGACTTCGTAGAGGAGCCGTTCTAGATTGCCTTGCTTGTGTCTCTTGCAGTTGTGCTAAGGTAGGGTTTCTCTACTCAGTTCCTTTTTAATTGATTTGAGATTATGTTGTTTTGCGTACGATTGTTTGTCTATTGATCATTATTGTAGTGTTGGTGTGGTGATGGTGTTGGTGTTGTGATGATTGTGGTAGAGTCACTTGCGGGAGTGACTTCACACCCTAGTTCGCCCTCCGTGGAACTCGCCACGGGAGGGGATGTGCACATTAAGGGACAGGGATATCGCTCGTTGATGAGCGGGGCTTAGGTGGGGATTGGTTGCGGTCCCCCACTGGTGGCGAGGATTACCTGTTGCGATGGGTAATCCGGCAGGGCTACGCACTTCGGTGTGTAGTCTGTTACTGTGTGAGATCGGGAGACCGGAGGAGAATGATGATCATCTGGTTGCCTTTTGTACTTGTCTTACTTTGATTATTCAGCAACTGACCCTGTTGTTGTTTTATAAAATCTGTGGTGATCCATTCGGGGATGGTGAGAAGATTTTGACAGGTGATGCAGTTCTTTAGCTATGGGACGGTTATGGGGAGTCATCACTCAAGTCTAGCTTCCGCCGTCAAGAGACTTAGTTTGCATTCTTTGTAGTTGTTAGATATTTCGCAGTTGTACTTGGTTTGGGTTTTGGAAACATGTAATCGTTAAACTCAGTTGCACTTTAATAAATGTGTTTTGGATTGTTAACTTTGATATAATAACCTCGGGCAACCGAGATGGTAACAGTCTTTTATGCTAGGGTAGTCCATGGTAAGGTACCTTGGTATGAGGGAGTGTTACAAAGTGGTATCAGAGCGACGATTCTGGCATCTAAAACTAATGAACCCAATAAACTTAGGGAGTCTAAATAAAATGAACCCGGGGAGAGTTGTTTGGAGCTACCGCAAAGACTTGGGAGACGTCCCAAAGTCTCATTAAGGCCCTTACGATCTCAAGCCGGTCAAAGAGGGGAAGCTGTTGTGTGTCGATTCATGTGTGTAGTACTTGTGGCATGAATTTTGTTCACTAGTTGGATGATATGGTGGAAGAAGTGGAATATGATAGCATGTGAAAGATGCATTGAAATTTTTCAATATTAGATTTTGAGCATGGAATATGTTGGCATGTTAAGTGTTTATTATGTGGCTTTCAAAGGGTAGTGACATATCGTATATATATATATATATATATATATATATCTTGGTAGAAATGTATGTATAAAGTACGCTTATTTTAGTAGTAACTCGTTTTGGCATGACACGGCCGAGCAGGGCAGGTACTCGACCGAGTAGGGGGTACTCGCCCGAGTAACCAAGCACTCGACCGAGTGTTGTTTGGGTATGCGTAGCAGTAGCTACTGGTTGTGGCAGCTCGACCGAGTATTGAGCATACTCGACCGAGTAGAGCATACTCGACCGAGTATGTTTTCTGCGTTTTTGACGTTTGCTTCTCGAGTGGAAAACTCGACCGAGTACTATTAGTACTCGACCGAGTATTAAGTTATACTCGGACGAGTGTTTCTTTGGGGGAGGGTCGTTTATATTTTGAGTTGTAGGCTTTGTGCTTACGTTTCCTTGCTTCTTATTAGCTCAAAATACCGCCAAAGAGGCCAGCCGTGTATATCCAAGCAACTGAGATGTCCACGGATGAGGTAGCTCGTATGATTGAGCAGTAAGATGCACTCCTTGAAGCTCTTAAGAATGTGGGTAAGGGGGCTGAACCGGTGGATGCTACCCACCTGAGCACTATCATCGCCCGCTTCAACCCATCAACTTATGAGGGCGTCGGGTGATACGTGCAATTTATATAGTCTTTTTAGCCTTTTATTGCACGCATTCCTATGAGATTTCTACAGTTTTGTATTGGTAAATGCCCCGAAATGGCTACTTTGGTTCGTTTTGTCTCATTTGCAGGAATGGACCTTAAAGTAGTGGAATCATACCTTTTTCATTCCTCCTAGCATGAATTTTAAGGAGATGAAGATTTAGAGCAGAATGCCGTACCTCGGGAAGCGTGAAGGAGGTCCATGGAAGCTAACCAAACGAGTTCAAGGCTGATTTCAGTGGCAAGTTACTCGATCGAGGTCTTCTATGGTCGATCGAGTGGTTTTGGCAGAGCAAGGAGTTCGATCGAGTTGTTGCTGTACTCGATCGAAGTGTGCTATATTGAAGGTGTTCGATCGAGAGCCTTATTTGCTTGATCGAAGAGATTGGCTGAGGAATCACTCGATCGAGAGGGATAAAATGCCTCGATCAAGTGGTTTACTTATTTACTCGGGATTTTTATTCCGTGCTTAGGTTTATTTTAGTTAATAATCTTCCCCCTATATAAGGGAAGACGTCATTAGATTAATGACAGATCTTATCATACTTACTCTACTCTTAATTACTTTAATTACTGCTGGAACTTTTCCTCTACCTCTTTATTTCCGGATCTGAACTTTGTAATCTTTCTCTTCTCTTTAATCTCAATTTAATTCCTTGTTTGCTCTTAATTATTGTTCTCTTGTTTAATAGTTTATGATTCGTCTCTTTAATCTCATTATTATGTCTCCTTTTAGCATACTTATTGTTATTGTTGTTGACTACATTAAAAACATGAGTAGCTAATTCCCTCTATGTTAGGATTAGGGGAGCCATGGTAGAGAATTGATGATGTTGTGAATAGGTTAGACGATTGATTATGAGAACTGTTTTATACCAATATAACTGTAATAAGTTTAGTTGAGTGCACGCTTCTAAACCCCTTTAATTTGGTTAAATTCGATCCTGGATCGGAAGATTGAAATGAACAGACTTGTTATGAAACGTAGACTACCCTAATGAGGACGGAAGTTAAGTTAGTTGTAATCTAGGGTGGATAGCGGACCGGAAGGACCTTTCCCTTGCCCTTCTCACAGTAGATCGTCTGAACTATTTATGACTGAGTTAGTGAACTGCCATGGTGAACCGAATTCCTGACATATATCTCTTTATTTGATCACATATCTTGCTTTTTCTTGCCTTACTGCTCTTTTCTCTATTTCTCTTGCCTTAAACCTGTGGAGATAGATACATTAGCCTCCCTGTGGAGATCGACCCTACTTCCGCTAACTTCTGTTAGTTGTCTTAAGTAATTTCTTTTGGTATTAAAACGACGGTATCAAATTTTGGTGCCGTTGCCCGGGAGGGAATTAGCCTATTTGTCTGTTTATTTTCGTTTGTCTTCGTCTTAGGGAATTTTTAATTCCTTGAGACAATTCTTATTTATTTTCTCTAGTGTTGCTTATGCTCAGGTCTAACAGGTCAGAGTTAGTGCCAGCTGATCCTGAACCGGAGCGGACTTTTCGCATTAGACAACGTTTGTTAAGGAAGATTTGAAAGGAAGCCTTGAGTACTTTTGAACCCGAACTAGAACACTTCTTATTTGTAGAAGACCAGTCTTGTGAAGAAGACAATTCTATTTCTGCTGCTAATCCTGTGAAGATGCCTAATATCATGAGTCACTCGGAGCCAACAGCTGCTTCAATCCCTAAAGATTTCAATCTTGCCACCGAAGATGGAAATACATTTGACATTCGGCCGTCCTATATCAATTTGGTCGAAAGAAATCTTTAACGTCGTGTAGCTGGTGAGGATTCGCGAAAACATATGGAGGTTTTCACAAACTATTGCTCTACCATTCCCGCTACTAAGGGAGTGACTCGGGAGAAGATCAAGGAGGTCCTATTTCACTTCTCTTTGACCGGTGGAGCCCGAGAATGGCTCACTGATCTCGACAGAACCACGGCTGGGATTACCAACTGGGAGACCCTGGCCCTTGCCTTCTATAAAAGGTATTTTCCTCCACAACGAACTAATCAGATGAGAGGGAAAATTACAAGCTTCAAGCAAGCACCAGATAAGAACTTTTATGAAGCTTGGTGCCGGTTTAAGAAATTGGTGCGGTCTCTTCCTCATCATGGCTTCGATCAGTGGTTCTTATGCAACCAGTTCTATAATGGGTTGTATGACGATCACCGTGCTATTTTGGATGCCTCATCAAACGAGCGATTCCAAAAGAATATTGATGATGACAAGGGATGGGGAATTACTGAGGAGATGGCTACCCATTGTGCCGAATATAGAAACCCGAGAGGAGGAATTCGAACAGTTAATTCTGTTGATAATGCAGTTGTGGCTCAGCTGGAAGCCATGAATGCCCGTTTTGACAAGTTAGAGTTGCAGAATGCTGGAGATCAACAGACGGTTCACTTGTTGACTAGACAAGAAACCGTCTCATGTGAGAGATGTGGAAGAGAAGATTGTCACACTGCTGTTGACTGTCTAGCTGAGAAGGAGCAGGTCTATGCCTTTCAACAATTTAGGCAAGGGGGCTCCTATTACAACAATCAGAGTGGAGTCCATCCTAACTTGAAATGGACTAGTCAGAATGTATTGAATCCTACCCCTCCACCGCAGTAGCAACAACAAGTCTACGTTCCCCCTCATAATGCTCAACAAGGCTTTCAAAAGCCTCCATCTTTTCCACCACCGCATCAAGGAGCTTCCTCTAGTGGTGTAAGTGAGATGACTGAGTTGAAGTCAATGATACAAGCGTTGACTGTCCAGTTGCAAAAGAGTGACCAACAAAAAGATGCGTCGATCAAGTCACTCGAATCTCAAATAGCTCAACTCGCCACTAATAAATCTTCAAGGAAGCCGGGTCATTTACCATCTCAACCTGACAAAAACCATCATGAGACGGTGAATCTGATTAATTTGAGAAGCGGTCTTTCCTACGAAGGACCTAAATTGTCGACTGATGAAGACAAATCAGACTCGGAAATTACTGTTGCTGAGCGTGAACAGTCGTCATTGGAAGAAAGTATGCTTAACCCAAAGAAAGTCCTCGATCGACTCATTTTAGGTGGTCGATCGAGAGGAAATGCTGAGGAAACCACTCGATCGAGTGAAATTGCTGTTCGATCGAGTAATGCTGGAATTGAAGACTTCGATCGAGTGGATGATTGCCCTCAATCGAAGGATAATGCTGATAAAAGTACTCGATCGAAAGGTAAAAGGGGTCGATCGAGTAAAAATGTTGAGATTCGTGTTGAAACCTTAGAAGAAAGAAATAAAGGTTTGGAAATTCCCATTACAGTCCCTTTCCCGAGGCGATTGCAGAATAAGAAGACCGAACAACAGTTCGGAAAATTTGCTGATATTTTAAAGAGCCTTCATGTCAACGTTCCATTCGCCGAACTGCTTACCCAGGTACCCTCTTACATGAAATTTATGAAAAAATATTAACGCGTAAGAGGCATATGAGTGATCATGAAATAGTAGCTTTGAATGAAATAGGGTCCGCCTTAATTCAGAATAGGACACCACCCAAACAATCTGACCTGGGTAGCTTTTCTACCCACTTAATTGATAATGCGCTATGTGACTTAGGAGCTAGCGTAAGTGTCTTACCATTGTCTCTCGCTAAGAGACTTGGTTTGACTAAATTTCACTGTACTAACATGACCGTTCAGATGGCCGACCGTACATTATCGCGGCTACTAGGTGTCTTAGAAGACATACTTGTTAAGATTGGGAGATTCTTTATTCCCGTTGACTTTGTGGACTTAGACATACCCGAAGATTCTTATACTCCTATTATTTTAGGACGACCATTTTTATTTACTGCTCGCGTGGTAATTGATGTCGGGGGAAAGACCCTTACTTTTTAGGTAGGTGACGAGGAGCCGGCCTTTTATCAGTCCAATGTTCGTAGGGCCCCTATGTAAGTTCAACCTTGCAATGCCTTACCCTCTATAGACCATGACACAGATTCTTCAGCTGATAACATTGAGTTTTGTGCTGCTATATTGACACCTTCGCCTCAGATTGAGAGCAAAAGGGAGGACCATTCTGGTGTTTCTTCTATTGCAGGTACAACTAGGGTGGATATTGGAGATTTTGTCGGTCAAGGTACAGTGAAGGGCAAGCTAACTGATGGGAATGACGCGAGTGACACTGCCAGTAAGAATGACAAAGGGAAGAAGAAAGTGAAGGCGTATGTGGACGCGAACTATTCTTCTTCTATCAGTACAAGTTCAAGCTCATGGCGATCCAAGAGGACGGTCCGCGATGCTGAAGGGACCTCCTCCAGTCAGAAGCCCCCTTTTGGGCTGTTGAAGTGCTTTGGAAGATAAGTGGGAAATGTCCCGTTGTAAAACTTTGTAATTTGAATTTCCGTTAGATTTTTTAAATTGCGTTTAGACTTTTAGACAATAGCGTAGTTAGGTTTAACGTAAGACCGGATATAGACTGTGTATTTTTGTGAATTTGGTATTTGCGGGAAGCATTTTTCTGTGTTTTTATGCAGGTTTGGGGAAGATATGCTGCATTGGGATACGTGCCAAAGGAAAACAACTCGATCGAGCACTTTTTGTACTCGATCGAGAGAAATGTCCAGGAAAAGTTCTCGATCGAAAGGTATTTGGTCCTCGATCGAAAGGTAAAAACAGGGAAGTTCTCGATCAAGCAGATTGGAGGAAAAAGCTCTCGATCGAGTGATTTGAAATCACTCGATCGAGTGACTGCTGCTTATACACACGCAAGGGAGTCTTTTCTTCCTTTTCTATTTTCATTCTAATTGTTCATCTTCCCTTTTGTTGCGATAAACCCTCCAAAAATCCCCCAAAACTCCATTTTTTCTTCCCCTTTACCAAATTAAACACCCACATTGTGTTTCTTGCTTAGTTCTCGACAAAAAACCTCTACTTTCCCTTTCAAACTCATGCTATTTGCGGTTTAATTAGGGTATTAGGGTTTGCGAAAATCGGGTCTTAATCCGATTGTTTTGTTGATTTTTGTTGATTCTAATTGCATTTGTTCGTGGGTAATCATCAAGTAAGTCCTTCCCCTTGTTTTTCATTGTTTAATTTGTTGTTTTTCGACCTAAATTAGAGTTTTTAGGTTTCAAAATTTTCGAAAATTGGGGAAAACTCGAGTTATTGTTAATTAATTGACTGATTTAAGGACTTATTTGACTGATAGGATGGACAGTAGTACCGTACCCTTTTCTAGTTTGACTGCTAGTCTGTCTGTTTATGAGACGGTGGTCCTTGATGCTACCACCGTCACTAGCCCTGTTGTTACTGTTTACTGCTGTTGCTGTCACTACAGCTTCTGTCCCATCCACAGTGTCGACCCCTGTTGCGTCGTCACCATTTATCACAACTGCTTTTTCGTCTGCGCTTGTCCCCAGACCAGTCACAGGCCGTGCTCCTGGACTGCCTGCTACTGCTTCATGAGGACGGGGATGGGGACGAGGTGTCCCTACTACTGCTGGACGCGCTGCTGCCACGTACCATGGAGACGACTCTCTTGATCCGCTTCCCGATTTTCTTGAGGTACGTTTCGTGAATTCTATTCATCGTAAACGTTTTAAATCTTTAATGCGTTGTGACATCACTTCCACTAAGTTTTTGTGTCGTAATTCACTTGAGAAATTGGGGATTTACGAGTCTGTGGCTGAACTTTTGAACGGGACGGGGATGACTAGGCTGACCACAATGAGTGCTCTGACTTACGATCAGCTGACCCTTGAGTTTTTCAACTCTTTTACCTTCTCAGCTGGTGCCTACGACACTGACCTGGAGAGCTCTTGTGTCTCCTTTAGACTGTTTAACCAGACCACCACTTGGAGTTAGCTGAGTTGGGAGGAGGTTAGGTTTGTCTTCTCATGGCCATCAGGACCCTCCTTGGAAGGTCCTGGCTTTACTTTGGCCCACTTTGGCACAGACTCCCTTTGACCAGCGGAAGTTGGCTCACATCCATCTTCCCCCGGCCCGTTACTTTCTTCGTCTTATTGGAGGAACGATCTTCGGCCGAAAGGAGCCTAACAACGTTAACAACGTTGAGGTGTCTATTTTAGGGGGCTATCTGAACATTGATAGCCCTGGCCCCCTTTGTTTTTAACATTGCTTACTTGACAGCTAAACATTTTAATGATGTCGGGCAGAAGAAGACGTGAACGATTTCCTGTGGAGGCATAGCCTCCTACATTGCTCGTTCCCACTTCACTGACTTCCCCAGAGGCTTGACAGATTTAGATAGGGATGCAGACCTAGATATTAATGCCATGCAGGTAATGTTTTGGTTAGCTGCAGACCAGCGGACTTGGAAGATTTGTAGTTCCAGGTCTGTGACCTTACCATTTCCCGACCTACCCCGTCTTGTACCTTTGACCACTGTGTCGGGTAGGTTGCCTCCACCTCTACCTTCCTACCACCTTCCACTTACTCCTTTCACTTCTTCCGCTTCTAGAAAGCGGAAGCGATCTGAGACTGGAGAGGAGTCCACACCGACTCAGGCTGGGCAGACGTCCACGTCCACGCCCACGCCGACCCCTATCCCTACTCCTTCTGTTCCACAGCCGGTTCTGCCGGCTAACTTTATTCCCCTAATCCCTTTGAGGCGCCCGAGGTCATGGACCAAGGGCGTCGTGACGGTCTTCTTCTTGAGATTTGCACCAGGCAAGCTCGTATGGAGCGGGACCAGGCACTTGCCTTGTTTGCTCTATACGAGTACCATATGATGAGGAAACGTCCCATTCCTGAGGGCTGGCCACACCCTTCTTTCTACCGGTACCCGGCGGAGAGGTACCCACATCCTGAGAGTGAGGAGGACACAGCAGAGCGGGAGGAGAGGGTACGAGCCGACCTTGCTGCTGGGGGTCGACAGAGGAGAGGAGAGGAGGAGGTAGACCCCACCTACGTGGTGGTTGAGGAGGAGGAGGCTGACGAGTAGCTACTGGTCTAGTCACTTCCCCAATTTTCTGGTTGGTTTGGGGAAGTTCGCTTATTTTGTAAGTATTTATGCTTTATTTATTTTTAATTTCCTTTATTTATTTATTTATTCCTGTATTTATTGGCTGTAATTATCCCGTTCCCTGTATATATAGTGCTGGTGTATGCTGGAGGACAACGAGGGCGTTGTCCGTTTTGGTTTGGGGAGGGTATTGCATCCTTTGAGTCTGCATTTGCATTTGTTTTGCATTCACGTTTATTTTCTGCTTACATTTGTTTTTAATTTCAAATAAAAAATTGAAAAATAAAAAACCACAAAAAAAGAAAAAAAAATTCGAAAAATTCAAAAAATATCACGTTTCATTTTGCATATCGGTCGAGTCGGAAAGGTATATTTCCATGATGACATTTCACTATAACTTGTTATTTCGCTTATGCCTTGCATCAGATTGATAGTTATTAGCTTTGTCATGCGCATAATCTACGAGTTAATGTCAAAAATACAGCTGAACATATAGACTTGACCTGAAAAATTGGTAAACTACTTTAAAATTTCTAAGATATTAGAGCCGTATGACTGGTGTCATTCATGAACAGTTCATGTAGGAATTGAGAGTAGTATACTCCTTGCATAACATGTTCATCACTTTGCACTTTTATGAAATTCGATTGCTTTTTGCTTGCATACTTTTGGGTTTGTGGTCGGTGTCACGTGCAGGGAGGTGCTTGCAATTTTTCCCTTTCTTTCATTTTCACCCATTTAGCTCCACATTAGCCAAACTTAGCCTTTTGACCCATTAACTACACCCAAATTAAGTCTGCCTATCAAGCTAGTTTAGTGTAATTTTTGCGGTATATTTTCCATTGATGCGAGTTGGCTCGTTATATTTCATATGGAGTTGGTAGAAAAAGAAAAGAAAGGAGGATATGTTGAATTTAAAAGAAAAAGAAGTTGTGAAAAATGAAAAAAAAGAGAGAAAATATATGAGCAGGAAAATGAAAAAAGCATGAAAAAGAAAAAAATAGTTGGAAAAGAAAAAGAATAGACCGTGTAAAAAAGGGAAGTTTGTGACGGTCTTGATCCTTTGTTTTATTTATATCTTTTTGGGGAGATTGTGTATTCGGTTTGTGAGTTGTGGGCCAAAGAAAGGCACTTATGTTTGATTTCATAATCAGCTGAGAATTGGATTTGCTTAGTATGGTTCTGTTTAGGTGCTAGCTTGACGCTTTACCTCCACTTTATCCATAATTGTTCTGCCTTTTCTTACCTGTAGCCTCACTTTCCCATAACTATTGTAAGCCCTCGGCTGTGACGGACACTGTTTGGTTGGAATGTATGTATGGTGATTAGAATCGTCTATCATTTTTATTGCATGCATTTTTATGTGGGTCGTAGTCTAGGTGAGTGACTGTTTTCTCTTCTTCTCTTACACATTTATACTTACCCTTTGATTCTTGAGAGAAGAGTAACCCGTGAGAGTCCGATTTTAAAGGTCTTGCAAGGTCAACAGTTCAGCTTACTTATAGACATCATACAACTTATTTGCGCTTGACTGTTGTAGCTATAATTGTTAGTTTTGATTGCATTAAATGGTTGAAGTGGACAAGTTATAGCTAGCTCTGAGTTTTCTTATCCGTTCCACTAGTTTGCATTTAGTTTACTCAAGGACGAGTAAAGGTTCGGTTTGGGGAGATTTGATACGTGCAATTTATATAGTCTTTTTAGCCTTTTATTGCACGCATTCCTATGACATTTCAACAGTTTTGTATTGCAAAATGCCCCGAATTGGCTACTTTGGTTCGTTCAAAATGAAGTTTATTGAAAATGATATCTATAGCTTTGGATTTATACTACTTGAATCTCTGATTGGTCCTTCGGTGTATCCCAAGAAGACAATCACACTCTCAAATGAAGAGGTAAGCCCTTATACCTGGTTTAGGGCACTAGAATTCAACTGCACAGTATCATTACCTTAGTGCGTTAAGGGCCCCCTTATAAGCTGGTGTTGGGGAGTCGTCTATACACAACATTACCCATAAGCTAGAAACACGAAGTGATTGGTTCAAATAAATTGCATCATCCGTTGCAGTTCTGCATTACACAATAAGTGCAACCAGTTTAATGAACCTAGAAATTTCAATCAAAGTTTAAAAAATATACTTACCTGATATTTCTTGAGAGATGCCCAAACTCGATCCATTTATTAGCAATAACCAGAGTATAATGTACATCTGCTGTCTAACTTATATTTAATGTAAAGATTTGAAGGAATGGACCTTAAAGTAGTGGAATCGTACCTTTTTCATTCCTCCTAGCATGCATTTTAAGGAGATGAAGATTTAGAGTATGCCGTACCTCGGGAAGTGTGAAGAAGGTCCATGGAAGCTAACCAAACGAGTTCAAGGCTGATTTTACAGTGGCAAGTTACTCGATCGAGGTCTTCTATGGTCGATCAAGTGGTTTTGGCAGAGCAAGGAGTTCGATCGAGTAGTTGCTGTACTCGATCGAAGTGTGCTATATTGAAGGTGTTCGATCGAGAGCCTTATTTGCTCTATCAAAGAGATTGGCTGAGGAATCACTCGATCGAGAGGGATGAAATGCCTCGATCGAGTGGTTTACTTATTTACTCGGGATTTTTATTCCGTGCTTAGGTTTATTTTAGTTAATAATCTTCCCCTTATATACGGGAAGATGTCATTAGGTTAATGACAGATCTTATCATACTTACTCTACTCTTAGTTACTCTAATTACTGCTGAAACTTTTCCTCCGCCTCTTGATCTGAACTTTGTAATCTTTCTCTTCTCTTTAATCTCAATTTAATTCATTGTTTGCTCTTGATTATTGTTCTCTTGTTTATTAGTTTATGATTCATCCCTTTAATCTCATTATTATGTCTCCTTTTAGCATACTTATTGTTATTGTTGTTAACTACATTAAAAGCATGAGTAGCTAATTCCCTCTATGTTAGGATTAGGGGAGCAATGGTAGAGAATTGATGATGTTATGAGTAGGTTAGACGATTAATTGTAAAAACTGTTTTATAGCAATATAACTGTTATAAGTTTAGTTGAGTGCGCGCTTCTAAACCCCTTTAATTTGGTTAAATTCAATCCTGGATCGGAAGATTGGAATGAACAGGCCTGTTATGAACAGTAGACTACCCTAATGAGGATGGAAGTTAAGTTAGTTGTAATCTAGGGTGGATAGCGGACCGGAAGGACCTTTCCCTTACCCTTCTCACAGTAGATCGTCTGAACTATTTATGACTGAGTTAGTAAACTGCCATGGTGAACTGAATTCCTGACATATCTCTCTTTATCTGATCACATATCTTGCTTTTCTTGCCTTACTGCTCTTTTCTCTATTTCTCTTACCTTAAACCTTTATTAGTATAGGAAACAACTTTAATACCCCCATTTGTTACTAGACAGACGTAATTAGCAGATAGATACATTAGCCTCCCTGTGGAGATCGACCCTACTTCCGCTAACTTCTATTAGTTGTCTTAGGTAATTATTTTTGGTACTAAAATGACGGTATCATCGGGGAACCAAAGCTGCTCGATAAATGGCACCGTGAGATGAAGAGTCTCCTTGAAGTGGTGAAGTGTCCGCCAGAGTTAGCTGTTGAGCAGGTAGTGTACTACCTGAGGGGTGAGGCTGCAGTGTGGTGGAAGAATGCCAAGGAGGACGCCAGAGCTTACTACAAGGATGAGGGACTCGGTGATATACCGTGGTTGGGTTTGAAGAGCGCTATGAGGGAACAGTTTGTGTCAGAACACATCCGTCATAAGATGAGATCCGAGTTCGATTCCTTTACCATGACTGAGGACATGACGATCACAGAGTACTATCACCGGTTCCTTGAGTTATCTTGCTATGCGGAAGACATGCAGTTAGGGCAAAGGGGTTTGGGTCTTCGTTTTGAGAGGGGGTTGGAACCCAAGATCATGAACGTGTTACCAGCTGGGGTTATCACTGATCTGAAAGATGTGTACTTGAGGGATGAACAAGCAGGGAGGTTGGTGGATCTATCCAAGGAAGCTACGGAGAGAACCGCTACAGAGAAGAGGAAAGAATAGAGTGGGAGTAGCAACCAGTCGGGTCACAAGAAGGGCAACTTTGGTCAGTCAAGAGCTTTTTCAGGAGGAGCTGGGTTATCTGAAGGGTCGCGAGCATGGGGTAGGGGTGGAGGACGGAATGTTAGTGACACCTCCAACCTTACTTGCTTCAACTATGGTGGCATATGCCACAAGAGGTATGATTGTACTAGTGCCCGAGCTGGAGGAGCCTCAGGGGCTTTTCAGGGAAGTTTCTCATAGGGTCTGAGTTAGAGTTTTGCTAGCAATAGGCCATCTGGGTTGTGGGGTAACCGTAGAGGGCAGAACAACAATGGCGGTTTTAACTGCAATAGTGGAGGATCGTACCAGTGCCCGAACAACAGTGTGACTCAGAACTCGGCAGCTAAGCCGAGTACTTCTAACAACTCGGTCCAGAGTGGAGGTTAGAAAAGCAGCGGGAAGCTCTTCATGATGGGCAAGAAGGAAGCTGAGAATGATGCTTACGTAGTTACCGATACCTTTCTTGTTCATAATACACCGTCTTTTGTTTTGTTTGACTCTGGGGCATCACACTCTTTTGTGTCTAGAGGCCATGCTTTGTCTATGGGTTTGGGGGAGTTTGAGCTTGTAAAAGATGATGTGTTTATACCTTCTGGGGAGTCGGTATCATATGTCAAGTTGTATAGGGATGTGTCCATGTTGGTTGGAGGGGTAGACTTACCGGTCAACTTGCAAGAGTTCCCTATGTATGGGTTTGAGGTCAAAGTCGGGATGGATTGGTTGGGTAAGTATGATGCCAAGATAGATTGTCGACAAAAGAAAGTGTCTTTAAAGGGTCCTAAGGGTATAAGGGTGTCTTATAAGGGGTTTGTTGTGACGCCTAAGTGTAAGTTAATCACGGTAATGACCTTAAAGTCATGTTTGAGGAAAAAGTGTCCCTTGATTCTTTGCCAAGTGGAGCTTAAACCGGGAAAAGGTCCTATATCTAAAGCACCATACCGTATGGCACCTAATGAACTGGAAGAGTTGAAGAAACAATTGCATGATCTGTTAGACAAGGGGTATGTCCAGCCTAGTGTGTCACCATGGGGAGCACCAGTGTTGTTTGTCAAGAAGAAGGATGGGAGCATGAGGCTATGCATCGACTATAGGGTGCTGAACTGTGTCACGGTGAAGAACAAGTATCCGTTGCCTAGGATTGATGATCTGTTTGACCAACTTAGTGGCGCAAGGGTATTCTCTAAGATCGATCTGAGATCAGGTTATCACCAGTTGAGGATAGCAGATGAGGATATTCCCAAGACAGTTTTCCGGTCCCGTTATGTTCACTATGAGTATGTAGTGATGCTTTTTGGTTTGACGAATGCACCATCAGCTTTCATGGATCTGATAAACCGGGTCTTTAGTCCGTTCTTGGATAAGTTCGTGGTTGTATTCATTAATGACACCTTAGTCTACTCTAAGACTAAGGAAGAGCATGAGGAGCACTTGAGGCTAGTTTTGCAGACTTTGCGAGACAATCAACTTTATGCCAAGCTATCCAAGTGTGAGTTCTGGTTATAATAGGTGGCTTTTCTGGGTCATGTGATATCCAAAAAGGGTGTGTCCGTGGATCCTCGCAAGATTGAGGCAGTGACCATGTGGGAATCACCGAAGAATACTGCTGAGATTCGGTGTTTCTTGGGTCTAGCTGGTTACTACAGGAGGTTCGTGAAGGACTTTTCTACGATAGCACGGCCTATGACCGCCCTGATGAGGAAAGAGACCAGATTTCGATGGGGTGAGAGTTGTAAGACGGCGTTCCAGACCTTAAAGGAGCGTTTGACCACAGCTCCTATCCTAGCTTTACCAGAGGGTTGTGAGTGTTGGAATATAAGTGTCCTCCGACAATAATGCGATCACAACTGTCGATCATGATGATCACAAGTTTAAATCTCATTTTAAGAATACATGTGGGATGTAATATTTTACAGTCAACTGGTCCACACATATCGGTAATGATTGGCTGACTAGATTTTGACATTACTGTCGTGCGACGGTGGTGATCAGTTGATCCCCTTAGGTCATACCTATAGGGAAATACTCTTAATTGATTATTTAATTAATCGTATGCCGATATGAGTTAATTAAATTGCTTAAAATTGACGGATGATTTGTGAGTAAAGTTAACGTGTCTTATTGTAATTCGATTAAATTAGATACGGTCTAAGTAATCAAATTGTTTTATTACTTAGATTAAATTATTGTTTACGAAACAATTGAAACAAAATGAATAATTTATTATAAATACAAGTTGTTGTAATTTATAATTTGATAAACCATTTTGGTACAAGTAATCAAGAATTACTAATTATTTTTATATGTGACATATTTAATTATATGATGATTTTAATATGTTAAAAATGCATTATAATGTAACATGTCATGTAACATGTCACATATGTCACAATTGACAAATGACAAAAATAATATGGACTACCATTTTACATGGTAACCGAAAATTAGGAAGGGCATTAAGGGTTTGTGTTGTTTAATTTATTTTATTCAATAAACACAATGATAACCCTAGGGTTGCATGCCTAGCCTCTTGTGAAGAGCAAAAATGAAATGCATTGGGCATGCTACCCAAGGTCAAATTTTCGGCCATCCATAAGAAAAAGAAAAGAGTTTTTCTCTTCCTTGGATTATTATTCATTCTAGTCTTATATTTTCTTCTCTCTAGTTTTTGAAGAGAAAACTAAAGAGTAAAAATAAACTCATATATCACTCCCTCTTGAACCGATTTTTCAAGAGCAAAAATTACAATTTTTGTGTCAAATTTGAAGTAAAACTTATATTATTTCTAGTACAAAATAATATTAGTTATTAGGAGATTTCCTTGGGTATTCACTTTTGGGAGAGGTTCTAATTTGGACCTTTGTTCATCCATTTTAAGGAAAGCTCAAGAACTAACAAATAGGTGAATTTGTTGGTGCCCTTAATCCGAAATCATATAGTAAGATTGATGATTTCTTCTCTTATCTTATTTATGTTTGCATGCATAAGATCTAGCTTTTATTTTATGACTAAATAAATATTTTCATATATGAATATGTAAAGTAATGAGATTAAAGAAACCTAACAAGCGGTATCATGAGCCTTAGGTTGTTTGCATGCAAATCGGTTTATAGTTTTTCCGAGTTATATGATTAACATACAAAACTAATTAATTTGGATTTATGAAGATAAACCTTAAAATAACCTTGCATGTTAAAAGTTTCCGGTCCTAAGTGATTTTTAGGACATTTTGGTTTATTTATGGATTTTATTGTTCATTTTATAGATTATTGGCATTAAAATGTGATTTTTATGATAAAAATGTCATTTTTGGACAAAAAATAGCTACACTTCGAATTTTTTAGTGGTTGTTGGATATGTTTTCACATATATTATCTACTGATGGCCTGTAAATTTTCATGATAAAATGAGTTGTATTGCTCGAAATATGGATTTTTCAAGTTTAAATCGTATTTAAATGGATAAATAGGTTAATATGAGTTATATTTCGAATCTAGTCATGGAAATTTAGTATGTTGTCACATGCAATTTTAAAAGATGTGTTTAAAATATTTGGCTATAATGAAGTCTTTATGCATGATTTATGAATTTTTGATGAAAAATCACATAAATAGTGACTATAATTAGTAATAATGTTAAAACATACTTCATGACTAAAGGAAAAAGGTCACATGTTGCATTTTATCATATATTTCAGATCTAAAAGTAAAAAGTTGATAAAAATAATTTTTCTCATATTTTTATGGTCATAATTGTTAAAATCGATAAACCGCAACATTGTTTTTCTCGATAAATTTTCGAAATTTTTAACCTAAGTTTTGAACATTATGAGTGTCATGGTATTTTTCCAGAATGTTCATGAGTTTAAATTTCAAATTTTGAAATTATTTGAAATTTTTATGATTTAATTTGAAGTTTATAGCATAATTTTGTATTTTAGGTCCATTTATGAACAATATTAAGAAAACAAGGTTAATTATTGTCAAAATGTTAGTGGAGACTAATTTTTGAGTCCTAAGATGGTTAGGTTAATTAACTTGTGCATAAATATGAATTTATGTAATTATTGTGATTTTAATAAGTTAAATCACGCAAATCCGTAAAAATCGATTAATATACGATATTGGCTCTTTAAAGGCGATTTAGCATTAAATTTAGCATGTTCATACATATTATAATACTGCATTTTATTTATGATTGTCATATTTTAATTTTATGTAATTTTGAATTATGTAATTTTACTTAGTATGGCCTTAGTTTTAATTGGTATTACCCGAAATGTATGGGAATATCGATTTGGTTGTAATTATTGTGATCTCGTATCACCGTTTTGTAATTTAATAAATTTATTTTATTTTATTACAAATGTATAATAGGAAATTATGTAATTCATTTTGTAATTTAATTATTCCGGAGTTCCTTGAAGACGGTGCCATTCGAGAAGGCGATCCATCAATGAAAGTGTTGCCTTGAAATGCGTGCCAAGACCGAAGTTCAAGGGACCAAAGGAGTTGGTTTCCGAATTTGTAATAGTTTATTAGATTTACTATTTTAGGAAGGTCATACTAGGATTTTATTTATGCTTTGCATTTTATTTATATGTTGCATGCATCGCTAAATCGCCATAACTAAAACATGCATTATCATTAAATCGAGTAAATCGACCGTGTCAATTATAATTATTGTAGTTCACCGCTTTAATTCACTTAAAACGTGATAGATAATAAATTGACATGACCTCTCGCTAAAATAAACAATTGAGACTTAGCCTTACCAAAAATTAGAAACCATGCAAACCTATTTCGTGAGGGAGTGCGCTCGACCTTACCGGGGTACAAACCTTGCTACGTAGGGGAAGTGGGTGATAAATGTCTACCCACCGAATTTATAACGATAAGGGTTGTATTCGGCTTTACCGATGCCCAAGTTGATGTAAATTTGGATCATGGACACATTTATTCGAAATTTGGGTTGAACTCAACGAAAGTATTCTCGACGGTTGCCGGATGTGTTTCGGGCTAAAGATAAATATTAATGTAATTTTATCGACCAAGAGTTCTAAAAGTAGAATCGATTAAAAAGTTAAGCTACCGAGTTATATTGATAAGGGTTGTATTCGGCTTTACCGATGCCCAAGTTAATATGAATTTGGGTCTTGGAATCATTTATAATAGTTGGGTAGAGGTCACTATATAAATGTTCATATCTTTTTAAATTATTTACAAGTATGATATTAAAAAAGACAAATGTTAATATTTCCTTTTTTTTCCTCCATACTTGTAGTTCATTACAATGAATCCATCAAACGTTACTACACCGATAACTATTGAGTCTTGCCACAATGTTTTTGACGACGTTTGCTTCAATAATGATTTCAACACTACTAGAGAACTTCATTTTGGGATAGGTTCGGATGGAAACATAAACTTCATCACTTCTTCTAAACCTCCTACTACTACAAGATCTCTTGTAAGCCGGTCTCAGGAAGACCGCCTCATAAAATCTATAAGATCTTTGTCTTTGGAAGAGAAAGATGCCAAAACTAGTGGCAGCTCAAGCAATCAAGTTCTTGCTTCAAAGGGCAAAAAGTTCAAGAAGAAGGGAAAGAAAGGGAAAAACTTCAAGCAAGTTGAAGATGAGTGCCATTATTGCTATGACATGGGACATTGGCTTAGGAATTGTCCCGTATATTTGCGAAATATAAGGGAAGGAATCATCGTTCCAAAAGGTAAAATTCCTAAGGAAATTTATGTTATTGATGTAAATTATACTTCCACTACGACATGGGTACTGGATACCGGTTGTGGTTCTCACCTTTGTAATCATTTACAGGGGTTAAGAGACGTGAAGAGGCTTAGCAAAGGAGATGTGGATCTACGCCTTGGAAATGGAGCTCGAGTAGCGGCCGAATCCAAGGGAACTTATGTATTAGCTTTGCCTAATGGATTTGAGTTGTATTTACATAATTGTTTTTATGTGCCTACACTTTCTAAAAACATTATTTCAATCGCTATGTTGGACATGGACGGTTTTTGTTTTGTCATTAAAAACAATCGTTGTACTATTTCAAGGAACGACTTGGTTATAGGCCAAGCTCCTTCCATTAATGGCATTTACATTTTAGAAACCTCGAATCCGACTAATAACATCTACAACATTCAATCAAAGAAACTCAAATCAAGTGATCCAAATGAATCGTTCATTTGGCATTGTCGATTAGGTCACATAAACGAGAATTGCATCAAAAGATTAATTTCGACTAATGTGATTACACCATTTGATTATCAATCATATGGAACATGCGAATATTGCCTTCTTGGCAAAATGACTCGTAATCCTTTTAGCGGTAAAGGAACTCGAGCAAGTGAACTATTGGGACTCATACATACCGATGTGTGTGGACCAATGAGTATCACCGCTCGAGGAAATTATGACTACTTCATAACCTTCACCGATGACTTGAGTAGATATGGGTATATCTATTTAATGAAGCATAAGAGTGAAGCTTTTGAGAAATTCAAGGAATTTCAAAATGAAGTAGAGAACCAATTGAACAAAAAGATAAAAGCACTACGATCCGATCGTGGTGGAGAATATCTTAGCCTTGAATTTGATTCACACTTGAAAGGTTGTGGTATTATATCACAACTTTCTCCACCCGGAACACCACAACTCAATGGTGTTGTCGAAAGGAGAAATCGAACCCTACTTGATATGGTTCGATCCATGATGAGTCAAACCGAGTTACCAAACTCGTTTTGGGGATTTGCGATTCAAACCGCAATAAAATCTTTGAACAATTGTCCCACCAAAGCCACCGAGAAAACTCCATTTGAGATATGGAAAGGAAGAGTTCCTAATCTATCCTACATGAAAATTTGGGGATGTGATGCTTATGTCAAAACCAAAAATGACAATAAGCTAGCCCCACGATCTGAAAAATGCACCTTTGTAGGCTATTCTAACACCCGAGGTTATTACTTCTATAAACCTCAAGAAAACAAAGTGTTTGTGTCTTGTGAGGCTGTCTTCTTAGAAAGAGAACTTATTTCTAAGAGACAGAGTGGGAGAAATTTTGAACTTGATGAAGTTCAAGAGCTCACAACCCGAGGTAGAGACGTAAGAAGATGTTCCTTCGTCGTCTAGCGCGGTTGTCCCTCCTCCACTTAGAAGAACGGGCCGAGTTATTCGTCATCCCGATCGATATGTGGGACTTATCGAAGAAGATGGAACACTCGATGTGTTGCTTTTAGAAAGTGACGAGCCCGCCACCTACAAAGCCGCAATCTCTAGTCCAAATTCCTTCTTATGGCTTGAAGCCATGAAGTCCGAGATGGATTCTATGCATGAAAACCAAGTTTGGAACTTGGTGGATTTGCCTAAAGGGGCAAGACCTCTTCAATGCAAATGGATTTTCAAGGTCAAGAATGGCATAGAAGGACAAGATGATGTCTACAAAGCTAGGCTAGTGGCAAAAGGATTCACCCAAGTCCAAGGTCTTCATTATGATGAAACCTTCACCCCCGTAGCCATGCTAAGATCCATACGGATTTTGTTAGAGATTGCCGCATTTCATGATTATGAAATATGGCAAATGGATGTCAAAACCGCTTTTCTAAATGGGCATTTAGAAGAGGAGGTGTACATGATACAACCCGAAGGTTTTATCGATTCTAAAAATCCTAACAAAGTGTGCAAACTTAAGAGATCCATTTATGGTCTTAAGCAAGCATCTAGAAGTTGGAATCATCAATTCGATCATGTGATAAAGAGAATGGTTTCACTCGAAGTGTTGAGGAACCATGTTTATACATGAAATTCAGTGGGAGCAATGTTGTGTTCCTAATCTTGTATGTCGATGACATACTACTCATTGGAAATGACATTCCAATGTTGTCTTCTGTTAATAAGTGGTTAGGTAACCATTTCCAAATGAAGGATTTAGGAGAGGCACAACACATATTAGGTATCCGGATCCATAGAGATAGATCCAAGAGGATATTGGCACTAAGTCAAGAGTCTTATGTTGATAAGATTCTTCGACGTTTCAGCATGGACAAATCCAAAAGAGGATTAGTACCTATGGTTAGTGGGACAATATTGAGCAAGTCTCAATCACCCACCGAACCTCATGATGTTGAACGCATGAAGTTGATCCCTTATGCTTCCGCTATTGGATCAATCATGTACGCCATGATATGCACACGTCCTGATGTCTCGTATGCCTTGAGCATGACGAGTAGATATCAAGGAAATCCAGGTGAGAGTCACTGGATAGCCGTCAAGAACATCCTTAAGTACTTGAGAAGAACTAAGGATTATATCTTAGTGTTTGGAGGAGACACCGAGCTCCGTGTTAATGGTTACACGGACTCAAGTTTCCAAATGGATAGGGATGACATGAATTCACAAGCTGGTTTTGTTTTTATGCTCAATGGTGGTGCTGTTAGATGGAGAAGCTTCAAGGAAGCTGTGACTGCAGATTCAACAACGGAGGCTGAGTACATTGCAGCGTCAGAAGCTGCCAAGGAAGCTGTATGGATCAGGTAATTCACGGAAGGTCTAAGAGTAGTACCTACCGCCAATGATCCCATCACTCTCTATTGTGATAATAGTGGGACAATCTTCCAAGCTAAAGAGCCAAAGTCTACCAATAGATCTAGACATGTACTTAGAAAATATCATGTAATAAGAGATTTCATTGAAAGAAAGGAAATTGCGATATGTAAGGTTGGGACGGATGATAACATAGCCGATCCGCTCACCCAGCCTTTATCGCAGGCTAAACACAATGGACATATGGTGTCCATGGGTCTTAAACGTGTACCAAGTTTGTGTTAGATTTTGAAATGAAATAAAAGTGTTATTTTTGTTCATGTTCATAATCACATTTGTCTTTTATCTTTTCCTTGTACTTTGTTACATCCAAACGGGTTGTAGAGACAATTGAACCCTGTTAAAGTGAACACGGATTAACATAGTATTTGCCCATAATCACTTATATGAGGTGACGTCTCGAAGTGACTAGAGTGTGATGCGATTGATGGCAAGTTCAAGTGTCATACAGTCATGTGAGATGACTAGTCGATCACATAGGCAGACTGTTAGGAACACTTTGTCGGGCCTTATGACCGCTTATAGAGTTCTGGCAAATTTATATAGCCTGGTCGTGGCGAGAGCTACTATAGTATTCTAATGAGTCGATTCTTTTGACTAAAAACTATTCGCCTAAGGTGGTACAGTTTCAGATTAACTTTGATTCATGTTACTACGACCTTCGTAAATGGGGTCAAATGGGCATATTTTGGGTTATGATGGCTGTGGCTAGTCGAAGGGAATAAGTGCGATAGGAATTGTCCACCCCTTGTCAGGGTTATAACAATATCTCAGGGCCACTCGAGGAGTAATGAACTGGAAATGCGTGGCCACGCTCGGAAGGTATCTATGGTAGATAATTCCGGTCAATCAGTTATTCTCCAGATCGAGGAAACCACTCTCGATATGATCACTTGCAAGTACTACCCGAAAGACACCTTGCATTGAGTGGGAGATAGTAATAGGACAAGAGAATTGGTGACGCACACTTGTCGAGGACAAGTGGGAGAATGTTGGAATTTAAGTGTCCTCCGACAATAATGCGATCACAACTGTCGATCATGATGATCACATGTTTAAATCTCATTTTAAGAATACATGTGGGATGTAATATTTTACAGTCAACTGGTCCACACATATCGGTAATGATTGGCTGACTAGATTTTGACATTACTGTCGTGCGACGGTGGTGATCAGTTGATCCCCTTAGGTCATACCTATAGGGAAATACTCTTAATTGATTATTTAATTAATCGTATGCCGATACGAGTTAATTAAATTGCTTAAAATTGACGGATGATTTGTGAGTAAAGTTAACGTGTCTTATTTTAATTCGATTAAATTAGATACGGTCTAAGTAATCAAATTGTTTTATTACTTAGATTAAATTATTGTTTACGAAACAATTAAAACAGAATGAATAATTTATTATAAATACAAGTTGTTGTAATTTATAATTTGATAAACCATTTTGGTACAAGTAATCAAGAATTACTAATTATTTTTGTATGTGACATATTTAATTATATGATGATTTTAATATGTTAAAAATGCATTATAATGTAACATGTTATGTAACATGTCACATATGTCACAATTGACAAATGACAAAAATAATATGGACTACCATTTTACATGGTAACCGAAAATTAGGAAGGGCATTAAGGGTTTGTGTTGTTTAATTTATTTTATTCAATAAACAAAATGATAACCCTAGGGTTGCATGCCTAGCCTCTTGTGAAGAGCAAAAATGAAATGCATTGGGCATGCTACCCAAGGCCAAATTTTCGGCCATCCATAAGAAAAAGAAAAGAGTTTTTCTCTTCCTTGGATTATTATTCATTCTAGTCTTATATTTTCTTCTCTCTAGTTTTTGAAGAAAAAGCTAAAGAGTAAAAATAAACTCATATATCACTCCCTCTTGAACCGATTTTTCAAGAGCAAAAATTACAATTTTTGTGTCAAATTTGAAGTAAAACTTATATTATTTCTAGTACAAAATAATATTAGTTATTAGGGGATTTCCTTGGATATTCAATTTTGGGAGAGGTTCTAATTTGGACCTTTGTTCATCCATTTTAAGGAAAGCTCAAGAACTAACAAATAGGTGAATTTGTTGGTGCCCTTAATCCGAAATCATATAGTAAGATTGATGATTTCTTCTCTTATCTTATTTATGTTTGCATGCATAAGATCTAGCTTTTATTTTATGACTAAATAAATCTTTTCATATATGAATATGTAAAGTAATGAGATTAACGAAACCTAACAGTGAGAACTTTGAAGTATATACTGATGCTTCAAAAAATGGATTGGGTTATGTTCTGATGCAGAATGTGAAGGTTATAGCTTATGCGTCGAGGCAGCTGAAGCCATATGAGGAGAACTAACCTACTCATGATTTGGAACTGGGTGCTGTTGTCTTTGCTTTTAAGATTTGGAGGCACTAGCTTTACGGGGCAACCTTTAAGTTGTTTTCAGATCATAAGAGTCTGAAATATATCTACACTCAAAGAGAGCTTAACATGCAACAGAGACGATGGATGAAGCTGATCGGGGACTATGCCATGGAGATCATCTATCACGAGGGTAAGGCTAAGGTGGTTGTAGATGCTTTGAGTAGAAAAAGTGTTTATTCGCTGTGTACAGCGATGTCTTTGCTAAAGCTGAGGGATGAGATGTCCAAGATGGGGATCCATATGATTCGGAAAGGGGATACCATCGGGGATT
Source organism: Silene latifolia (assembly GCF_048544455.1). Classification (NCBI taxonomy): domain Eukaryota; kingdom Viridiplantae; phylum Streptophyta; class Magnoliopsida; order Caryophyllales; family Caryophyllaceae; genus Silene; species Silene latifolia. The sequence goes on along the minus strand of NC_133532.1, from coordinate 74,899,783 downwards.
TGAAGATCGAGCCGGATTTGTATGAGAATATCAAGAGAAAACAAGAGCTTGATCCTAAGATCCAATAATGGAAGTCTAGGGTGGAGAGTGGAACAGTTTCCAGGTTTTCTATCCACACAGATGAGAGTGTTCGTTTTGATGGGCGATGGTGTGTTCTCGATGATGCATACTTGAGGAGAGTTATCATGACAGAGGCTAATTGCACTCCTTATTTGGTTCACCCAGGAGGTGACAAGCTTTATAAAGACCTCAAGAAGACGTTTTGGTGGCCTAATATGAAGAGAGATGTGGCTGAGTTCGTGGCTAGATGTTTGACCTGCCAGAGGGTCAAGGGTGAGCAGCAGAGACCATAGGGCAAAATCCAATCTCTTGAGGTACCTAAGTGGAAGTAGGAGTCGATCTCTATGGACTTCATCGTGGGGTTACCAAGGACACAACAAGGTAACAATATGATTTGTGTGATAGTCGATCGGTTAACAAAGTCAGCTCACTTCGTTCCTATGAATGATACCTGGACTAGGATACAGCTAGCCTTGAGTTACAGGAAACATGTGGTCCGGTTACATGGTATACCTAAGGATATAGTGTCAGATCGAGAGGCGAGGTTTATATAGAAGTTTTGGCAAGAATTGCAGGAATTGCTGGGTACGACTTTAAAGATGAGTAAAGCTTTTCATCCTGCAACAGATGGTCAGACTGAGAGGACAATCAAGACCTTGGAGGATATGTCAAGAGCTTGTGCCATGGAGTTCGGGGGAAGTTGGGAGGACAGACTGGATTTGTCCGAGTTTTCGTACAACAACAGCTACCATACTAGTATCGGGATGGCACCTTTCGAGGCTTTATATGGCAGGAAGTGCCGAAGTCCAGTTTGTTGGGATGACAGTTCAGAGGCAGTAGTTTTAGGGCCACAGATGGTGCAGGATATGGTTGAACAAGTTCGGCTAATTCGTCTAAAGATGAAAGCAGCTCAGGATCGTCAGGAGAGTTATGCCGACTTGCATCGCAGGGACATCGAGTTCGCAGTGGGTGACAAAGTCCTTTTGAAAGTGTCACCAATACGAGGAGTGATGATGTTTCGGAAGAAGGGTAAGTTGAGCCAGAAGTTTATCGGTCCATATGAGATTTTGATCGTGTAGGTGAGGTGGCCTACAGGTTAGCTTTACCACCAGCTTTGGACCGAGTCCACAACGTCTTTCATGTTTCACAGCTCCGGAAGTATGTGCGTGACCCGTCACATGTGCTTGAGGTTGAGAACATCGAACTTGATGAGTCCTTATCTTATGCCGAGGTTCCTAAAGAGATATTAGACCGCAAAGTACGCAAGACAAGGAGTGGTGAGACCGTTTCACTCAAGATGCTTTGGTCTAATCATAATGTGGAAGAGGCCGCATGGGAACCCAATGAGGCTATGCGAGAACGTTTTCCTAACCTTTTTGATCAGGTATGTTTGGTTACGGGGACGTAACCGTTGTCTTTTTAGGGGGGTAGGAGTTGGTCGCATGTTTGTTTTTGAGTTAGTTTGAGTCGGGTTAGTGATGTTTTGTCTTAGTTTAGATAGTTTTGGGTGTCTTGTTGGGTGTTTTGTCTTATATGGTGGGAGTTTCGTGGGTTGTGTCGGTCTGGTTTTATGGGTATAGTGTGAACTTCGAGGACGAAGTTCTTTTTAAGGAGGGACGAGTGTAATACTACGAATTTTCTAAGCCCGTACTCGGCCGAATATGGCCTACTCGGTCGAGTAAGGGGTGTCGTGTATCCTGGAATGGCTACTGCCCAGGACTACTCGGCCGAGTATGTGGAATACTCGACCGAGTAGAGGGTACTCAGCCGAGTATACTCTATACTCGGCCGAGTATCTGGTCTTACGGGTGTTATTTCCGCGATTTGATTTGGAGATGATTAGAGTTATATAAAACGCGTTAATCAGTTTCTAATTACATTTTTACAAAACCTAAACACTCAACGACGCTCTAATCCTCTCCAAATCTCTCCCTAGTGTGTGTGATCGTTAGCGAGTTCCTTCATCTTTTGTTCTATCGTCGGTAAGTCCTTGTTTTCCCCTAATTCTTTGATTAATCTTTTAGGGTTTGGCTTGAATTGTGAATTGGGAAAATGGGGTTTTGCATATGGTGATTGTTATTTATGTGATTGTGTTAGGTGGGGACTTCGTAGAGGATCCGTTCTAGATTGCCTTGCTTGTGTCTCTTGCAGTTGTGCTAAGGTAGGGTTTCCCTACTCAGTTCCTGTTTAATTGATTTGAGATTATGTTGTTTTGCGTACGATTATTTGTCTGCTAATCATTGTTTTAGTGTTGGCGTGGTGTTGGTGTTGGTGTTCTGATGATTGTGATGGAGTCACTTGCGGGAGTGGTTTCACACCCTAGTTCGCCCTCCGTGGAACCCGCCACGGGAGGGGATGTGCACATTAAGGGACAGGGATATCGCTCGTTGATGAGCGGGGCTTAGGTGGGGATTGGTTGCGGTCCTCCACTGGCGGCGAGGATTACCCGTTGCGATGGGTAATATGGCAGGGCTACGCACTTCAGTGTGTAGTCGGTTACTGTGTGAGATCGGGAGACTGGAGGAGGACGATGATCAGCTGGTTGTCTTTTGTACTTGTCTTACTTTGATTATTCAGTAACTGACCCTGTTGTTGTTTTATAAAATCTTTGGTGATCCATTCGGGGATGGTGAGCAGATTGTGACAGGTGATGCATTTCTTTAGTTACGGGACGGTTATGGGGAGTCATCACTCGAGTCTAGCTTCCGCCGTCAAGAGACTTAGTTTGCATTCTTTGTAGTTGTTAGACATTTCACAGTTGTACTTGGTTTGGTTTTTGTAAACATGTAATTGTTAAACTCAGTTGCACTTTTATAAATGTGTTTTGGATTGTTAACTTTGATATACTAACCTCGGGCAACCGAGATGGTAACAGTCTTTCATGCTAGGGTAGTCCATGGTAATGTACCTTGGTATGAGGGAGTGTTACAAAGTGGTATCAGAGCGACAATTCTGGCACCTAAAACAAATGAACCCAATGAACTTAGGGAGTCTAAATAAAATGAACCCGGGGAAATTTGTTTGGAGCTACCGCAAAGACTTGGGAGACGTCCCAAAGTCGCATTAAGGCCCTTACGATCTCAAGCCGGTCACAGGGGGGGGGGTACTGTTGTTTGTCGAGTCATGTGTGTGTAGTACTTGTGGCATGAATATTGGTAGAAATGTATGTATAAAGTACGCTTATCTTAGTAGTAACTCGTTTTGGCATGACTCGGCCGAGCAGGGCAGGTACTCGATCGAGTAGGGGGTACTCGCCCGAGTAACCAAGCACTAGACCAAGTGTTGTTTGGGTATGCGTAGCAGTAGCTACTGGTTATGGCAGCTCGACCAAGTATTGAGCATACTCGACCAAGTAGAGCATACTCGACCGAGTATCACCAATACTCGACCGAGTATGTTTTCTGCGTTTTTGACGTTTGCTTCTGGAGTGGAAAACTCGATCGAGTACTAGTAGTACTCGACCGAGTATTATGTTATACTCGGCCAAGTGTTTCATTGGCGGAGGGTCATTTATATTTTGAGCCATAGGCTTTGTGCTTACGTTTCCTTGCTTCTTATCAGCTCAAAATGCCGCCAAAGAGGTCAACCGCGTTTATCCAAGCAACTGAGATGTCCACGGATGAGGTTGCTCGTATGATCGAGCAGCAGGATGCACTCCTTGAAGCTCTTAAGAATGTAGGTATGGGGGCTGAGAAACCGGTGGATGCTACCCACCTGCGCATTATCATCACCCGCTTCAACTCATCAACTTATGACGACGTCGGGGAACCAAAGCTGCTCGATAACTAGCACCGTCAGATGGAGAGTCTCCTTGAAGTGGTGAAGTATCCGCCAAAGTCAGCTGTTGAGCAGGTAGTGTACTACCTGTGGGGTGAGGTTGCGGTGTGGTGGCAGAATGTCAAGGAGGACGCTAGAGCTTACTACAAGGATGAGGGACTCGGTGCTATACCGTGGTCGGGTTTGAAGAGCGTTATGAGGGAACAGTTTGTGCCGGAACACATCCGTCACAAGATGAGATCCGAGTTCGATTCCTTTACCATGACTGAGTACATGACGATCACAGAGTACTATCACCGGTTCCTTGAGTTATCTCGCTATGCGGAAGACATGCAGTTAGGGCAAAGGGGTTTGGCTCTTCGTTTTGAGAGGGGGTTAGCACCCAAGATCATGAACCGGTTACAAGTTGGAGTTACCACCGATTTAAAAGATGTGTACTTGAGGGCTGGACAAGCAGAGAGTTTGGTGGATCTATCTAAGGAAGCTACGGAGAGAACTGCTACTGAGAAGAGGAAAGCAGAAAGTGGGAGTAGCAACCAGTCGGGTCACAAGAAGGGCAACTTTGGTCAGTCAAGGGCTTTTTCAGGAGGAGCTGGGTTCTCTGAAGGGTCGCGAGCATGGGGTAGGGGTGGAGGACGGAGTGTTAGTGACAACTTCAACCTTACTTGCTTCAACTTTGGTGGCATAGGCCACAAGAGGTATGACTGTACTAGTGCCCGAGCTGGAGGAGCCTCAGGGGCTTATCAGGAAAGTTTCTCACAGGGTCCGAGTTAGAGTTTTACTAGCAATAGGCCATCTGGGTCGTGGGGTAACCGTGGAGGGCAGAACAACAATGGCGGTTTTAACCGCAACAGTGGAGGATCGTACCAGCGCCCGAACAACAACTGACTCAGAACTCGGCAGCTAAGCCGAGTACTTCTAACACCTCGGTCCAGAGTGGAGGTCATAAAAGCAGCGGGATGCTCTTCATGATGGGCAAGCAGGAAGCTGAGAATGTTGCTCACGTAGTTACCAGTACCTTTCTTGTTCATAATACACCGTCTTTGTTTTGTTTGACTCTGGGGCAACACACTCTTTTGTGTCTAGAGGCCATGCTTTGTCTATGGGTTTAGGAGAGTTTGAGCTTGTAAATGATGATGTGTTTGTACCTTCTAGGGAGTCGGTGTCATGTGTCAAGTTGTATAGGGATGTGTCCATGTTGGTTAGAGGGGTAGACTTACCGGTCAACTTGCTAAAGTTCCCTATGGATCGGTTTGAGGTCATAGTCGGGATGGATTGGTTGGGTAAGTATGATCCCAAGATAGATTGTCGACAAAAGAAAGTGTCTTTAAAGGGTCCTAAGGGTATAAGGGTGTCTTATAAGGGATTTGTTGTGAGGCCTAAGTGTAAGTTCATCGCGGTAATGATTTTAAAGTCATGTTTGAGGAAAAAGTGTCCCTTGATTCTTTGCCAAGTGAGAGATCAACGTGTGGAATAACTAACAGCTTCGGATATACATGTGGTGGGAGAGTTTAGTGATGTCTTTCCAGATGAGATAACGGGGTTACCACCGAAAAGAGATATCGACTTCAATGTGGAGCTTAAACCGGGAACATGTCCTATATCTAAAGCACCATACCGTATGGCACCTAAAGAACTGGAAGATTTGAAGAAACAATTGCATGATCTGTTAGACAAGGGGTATGTCCAGCCTAGTGTGTCACCATGGGGAGCACCAGTGTTGTTTGTCAAGAAGAAGGATGGGAGCATGAGGCTATGCATCGACTATAGGGTGCTGAACCGTGTCACGGTGAAGAACAAGTATCCGTTGCCTAGGATTGATGATCTGTTTGACCAACTTAGTGGTGCAAGGGTATTCTCTTAGATCGATCTGAGATCAGGTTATCACCAGTTGAGGATAGCAGATGAGGATATTCCCAAGACAGCTTTTCGGTCCCATTATGGTCACTATGAGTATGTAGTGATTCCTTTTGGTTTGACTAATGGACCAGCAGCTTTCATGGATCTGATGAACCGGGTCTTTAGTTCGTTCTTGGAGAAGTTCGTGGTTGTCTTCATTGATGACATCTTAGTCTACTCTAAGACTAAGGAAGAGCATGAGGAGCACTTGGGGCTAGTTTTGCAGACTTTGCGAGACAATCAACTTTATGCCAAGCTATACAAGTGTGAGTTCTGGTTAGAAGAGGTGGCTTTTCTGGGTAATGTGATATCCAAAAAGGGTGTGTCCGTGGATCCTAGCAAGATTGAGGCAGTGACCAAGTAGGAATCACTGAAGAATGTTGCTGAGATTCGGAGTTTCTTGGGTCTAGCTGGTTACTAGAGGAGGTTCGTGAAAGACTTTTCTACGATAGCACGGTCTATGACCGCCCTGATGAGGAAAGAGACCAGATCTCGATGGGATGAGAGTTGTGATAAGGTTATTTTCAGTCGTATCACCTTAATCAAAATAAATTCTAGCTTAGTACTAACAAAATAGCTAGCGGTAAGTCAGGGTCGAATCCACAGGGAGGCGGTGATTATCTAGTTTGTTTATATTTAAATCCGTCTTAAAGGTAACTAGTTATGGGGTTTTGACTGGTTTGATTTCTAACAGCTAATTGCAAAGTAAATAAAAGATGAATAACAATAATATTAAAGAGTCTAGGGATTCGGGTTCACTAGGTCGTCATCAAAGAGTAAGATTTAATTCATTGATTGAGCAATTTATATTGTTGAAAGTCATAAGATCAGTCGATTCTAATATGTCTTTTTAGATCTAACTTAACATGCAATCGCTATCATTAAGTCGGTCTAATTCAATTATCGTGGCCTATACTAGTCTTAACCCTGTCGGTGATAATCCTAGTTTATGCAATACTAATTAATCAATTCTGATCAGTAATCAACTAATTAGAGGTAAAGCAATAATTGAACAACAATAGAGAGCAATTTAACAATCAATTCATAATAATCCCTGTTCTAACAACCTAGATCACCTTTCACCCTAGATTAAAGGCTTAGCTACTCATACTAATAACAATAACAACAATAAAGATATAAGAAAGCATAATTAAAAACATAAAAGATGAACAAGTAATTGAAATAATAATTATTGAAAGATTAGAACAATACCGTAAAATAACAATGTTTAGATCCGGAAGGAAGAACAATAAATAAATTAAACTAAGTATTTGAGAGAGTTTTCTAAGCTAGCTATACTAAACCTACGTAAAATAATGCATAATTAACCTAGGATACGAATTTAGGTATTTATAATAAAACATAACCGACTTGAGGAAATTGCGGAAAAATATGGAAACTGGAAGGTTCCTCGATCGAGCCTAAGTGCACTCGATCGAGTCACCACTTCCTCGATCGAGCTTGGTCTCACTCGATCGAGGCATCAAAGTTTAGGAACCCCAACTCTCGACATTTGCAAATTTTAATTGATTAGGTTGGTTCCTCGATCGAGCCTCACTGCACTCGATCGAGGAACCAAGTTCCTGCTTCGTGCACTGAACTTCAAACGGCTGCCATTTCTTTGTTACTTGTCAGAAACAAGCGATTTTCATGGAGTTGGAAATTTAAGAAGATAAGCTTTCACCTCCAGTTAGAATAACTTGAAAATCAGTTGTAGAACTCGAGATATGGTTCTTCAAAGTAGGCACTAGTTATAACAAGCTCTTTTCTTCGTGTTTTCTTCTTAACTTCTCTTCTTTCATTCTTATGGATTCTCATGCCATGCTTCGTGTATCCCTTCATTCCCACTCCGCGATGCCCATTTCATTCCTTTGCTCCTCAAATGCATCATTTTCGCATTAAACATAAAAAAGCTGAAGTATCGACATTCTAACATAAAAAGCATGTAAATGATATAAACTAGCACAAAAACTGTATCAAAAGTAATTAAGGGGAGGCATAAATATGTATATAATTATGATTCATCAAACTCCCCCAAACCATCTCTTTGCTTGTCCTCAAGCAAAGCAACACACAATACAAAAGGCAATCATACAAATGGTGAATAAACAACTCAGAGCTAATGTTGATGCACATACAAATCTCAAGCTATCCATATCTGTAACAAAGCAATGACCAAATTGTACCAATAAAACAAATTCAAAGGTACGGGAAATAGAAAATATAGCTCAAGTCTCAAGTCACCATACTATAGACAAATGCCAAATACCTTTCGATCTTGCAATACAAATTAGTTGGATTCTCATGGATTTCACTCATGCACTCATAAGCATATAGGGTGAGTTATATGTAAGATAGAAAGAAGTAAAAGCACTCACTCGACTTATGAAACATGCATGCAATCTAATGTGATAAAGATTTCCCCAACTAATATGCGATCACAATGTATAGACAAAAGTACATGTATCAAGGAAAATAAGGGTGACAAATGGGTTAAAGGGATAGAGATGGTTTGTGCCAAAGCATGTTATGGATATGTGGAGCTAAGACGGTAGTCGCAGCGCTAACCAAAACCAAATTTTAAAATAACAGATGAACCCAATTTATAGAAATGATCTCAACTTTACAACGTATGAGAGCTAATAAATTACTCTCCAATTATGCATTAGACTCTAACAACCATCCTTTTGATCCTTGACAAAACCAAATGAAGCAATCTCTTTTCTTTTCTTTTCCTCTTTTTCAATTCTTCGATTATTTTCGGTCTCTTTTTTTTTTTTTTTTTTTTTTTTTTTTTGTTGCTTCATATTTTTATTTTCCAACACAAGGATACAACACAATTGCTAAATAATGATCTTGCTATACCCACATGACAACAATAAGTCCCAACTCAACCATAGTAGCAAAATAAACATGATAAAAAAGCAACTGTGACTGTCCCGAAAAGGTAGGCAAATTCTTGGATTGTGGCTCATATGATGTAATTTAAGATTGGCTACAAAGGTCCAAACAGACTAACAAAAGGTAATATAAGGCTTATTTGAACGGTAAGAACCGCCTATCCATATGTACTTAGTCAAATGAAACCAATAAAAGTATCATGAAATCAATGTCACACTTATGCAATTTGATATTACACATTCCACAAGGAGAAACTACACTCAAGCCTAATTGACAATTGAGACCAGTTTATTGATGTTCCTGGCCTAGGAAGCTCTATAGACCTCAGAATATAAGTAGTTTAACAACATAATTATGTCAAATATAATCAATATAAGGCATATCAATACGACTAAGACTTGAATTAAGAGCCTTGTTTTCATGGCTAACAAGTCAAAACAATGTACATGAACAACTATTTGGGATTCAAATGCAAAAACAATGCAATTTAACATCATTGTTATCTAATTCACCAAGACTCGACCTAAAAAAAAAAAGGAAAAACATGTTTTTGTGTTTTATAATTTTTTAATTTTTATGGATTTTTCTATAAATGCACACAACATAAAGTAAAGCACACAACATAAATAAACTCCTCCCTCAAACCTAAATGTCACAGTGTCCTCATTGTGACGCCTACAACATAACAATCACACACAAATCCAGCAACTTAAAGGACACTACTAACAACAGGAATGGAAAAGAACTAGACAATACAATTAAAGAAGCTACAAGGGAAGAGAATACCAGGTAAGAGCTTATGATTCCCCCAAACCAGCTGCAAAACAGGGGAAAATAATCAACCGCACAATCCTATCATCGCCAGGCTATGTTTCTTAACCAAAAGACGAGGTTACTCGATCGAGCCCCATGACACTCGATCGAGGAACCTTCCTGTCGAGCGGAATCCTGCATTTAAAATAAATGCGCACACAAATCATATCAATACAAGTTAAAGATCGTAACAGTAAATCAAAAAGTAGCGCATGTGCTACACACAAGCATAAGTAGCACCAATAAAAAGTCCAAGCAAATAATAAAAACAATGAAAAATGTCCTGGCTCATCAAACTCAAAGTTCATAAAATATGAGCAATGTTCATCATTCTTCAGGTCATGCTCTTGAGGAAGGAGATAAGGCACTTCGTCTGTCATAGAAGTTTCATTAAGAACTCTAACTGACTCCTCTTTGAAAATTTCAGCTTCCAAAGCATCTAATTTAGCTTTTATGTCAACATTCTCATCACACCTGTAAACCCTCTCAGGAGGAGGATCATCTCCATATATCAATCTCTCTATTTCATCCACTTCCTTGCTCCATGGATATGACGCAGCAGCATGGGCGTCATGTGGATTCCTGTCAAAACATAAAGCAAGACAATCATCAAAAGTAGGATCAAGAGCATTAATCATATGACAAGAAGCTTTTAAATCAGGAGGACGTTTTAAAGCATTATCAAGAACAAATCTAATAGTGTCATCCCCAACTCTTAGTGTCAGACTACCATCCCTAACATCTATGAGTGCTCCTCCAGTGTGAAGGAATGGTCTACCAAGAATGATGGGTACTTGAGAGTCCTTACCCATATCCATAACAATAAAGTCAACTGGAATGAAATACTTCCCTACTCTAACGGGCACATCCTCTAAGACACCCATAGGTTTCTTTAAAGATCTATCGACCATTTGTAAGGTCATATTAGTGATACGGAGTTGACCCCATATTTAAATTTTTACATATTGAATACGGCATGGCACTAATACTAGCCCCTAAATCACAAAGGGCTCTATCAATAGCTATACTACCAATATGACAAGGAATAGAAAATCTCTCTGGATCCTTGAGCTTTGATGGTGAGTTAGCTTGCAATGCAGCCGCGCACTCCTGAGTAAATGCTACTGTCTCCACTTCATCAAAAGACCGCTTCTTTGATAAGATTTCTCTTAAAAATTTAGCATACGCCGGCATTTGAGTTACCAATTCAGTAAATGGCACTGTCACTTGCAGATTTTTTACTACCTCCATAAACCTTCCAAACTGCTTGTCCAGCTTAGACTTTTGTTGACGATGCGGAAAAGGTAGTGCAATAGTAATCGGCTTGGCTTCCTTCACTTTAGAATCAACTTTTGAAACACCGTCATCGACCAGAGAGCTTCCTCGATCGAGCCCTGATGACACTCGATCGAGTACTGAAGTTCCTCGATTGAGCCTGATGCTACTCGATCGAGGAACCTTGGCAGATTCGCTGTTTTGATTTTTCTTGCTTTTATTCTCAGCTCCTGTTTCTACTTAGTCAACTTCTTTTTCATCATCACTTAGCTTCAAATTTGCCAATCCCTTAGGATGCATGTAGGGAACCTCATCTTTATTAGTGGGCATGTTCGGACCGTTATAAGAAGTATCGCTCCTTAAAGAAATGGCATTTACATGCTCATGAGCTTGTTTACCTTGAGGAGGAAGACCAGACTGTTTTGATGAATTTTGAGCCGCCATTTGAGCAACATGAGTATCCAACATCTTATTATGAGCCATAAGTTCGGAGATTTGAGCCGTTTGCTTTTGTTGCATCATCAAAGTTTGTTGCAATAGAGCTTTAACTCTGACACTTCATTACTTGAAGCTTGAGGAGGAGGTTGAAATTGTTGAAAACCTCCTTGATTTGGCCTTTGATAACCTCCTTGTGGAGGATTACCACAATTTGGAGGAATAATATAGGTACCTTGTTGAGGAGCTTGAAAGAAGTGAGAATATGGTATACCTTGCTTAAAAGATTGGAAGGCATGAACTTGCTCTATAGTACTCATACACTTGGCCGCAGTGTGGCCATCTATACCACATCTCTCGCAAGACACTTCTTGTTGAACCATGTGAACCATCTCTTGCTTACCCAAGGACTAGGTAGTCTTCAATTCGGCTATTGGAGCCGTTAGAGCCTTCAGTTGTGCTGCAATGGCATTATCTGTACCACTTCCTCTCTTACTTCCCCTAGGGTTACCATACTCAGCTGTGTGAGTAGCTATATGATCAATCAACTTCCAAGCATTAACATCATTAGTGTTATCTTGGAATCTCCCATTGGCAGCTGAATCAAGTAGAGCTCTATGATCATCATACAACCCGTTGTAAAACTGGTTGCAAAGGAACCAAATTTCGAAGCCATAATGAGGGACGTACCGAACTAATCTTTTGAACCGTATCCAAGCTTCATTAAAATCCTCGGTAGGACCTTGCTTAAAACTTGTAATCTGACTTCTCAATGCATTAGTTTTCTGTGGTGGAAAATACCTCTTGTAGAATGCAAGAGCTAGAGAAATCCAATTGGTAATTGCGTCGGTATCCATGTCTAAGTCTCTTAACCACTCACCTGCATCATCTCTCAAAGAGAAAGGAAATAAAGTTAGCTTGACCTGATCTTGAGACACCCCAGCTGTCAAAGGAATAGAACAGCAATAAGTAACAAACTTTTCCATGTGCTTTGCGGGGTCCTCTCCAGCTTTTCCTCCAAATAAATTCCTCTCTATTAGGCTTATGTACGAAGCCTTGACCTCAAAAGTTCCCTTATCAGCGGTAGGGAGCTTGAAGCCTTTAGGAATAGAATCAACCGTGGGTTCGGAGTGACTTGCCAATGTTGGCATCTTTGATGTTGTAGAAACCACAGGTGCAGAAATAAGTGTGTCCACTTCTAAGGACGAGTCTTCTGCAAAAGTATACCGCTCGTAGTCAAGTGTACTCAAGTCTTCCACTTGACTTACTTCTCTTTGAAATTTCCGTCTGTACCGAAAAGTCCTTTCTGGCTCGGGATCAAAAGGTATAATCTCTAACCCGTTAGACCTGAGCATACATGAAAACAACAAGAAAAGATAAAACTGTCTCAAGGAACTGAAGTTCCCTGAAACAAAAGACAAAAATAAACAGAACAAACAGAACAATTGTTGCCTCCCCAGCAACGACGCCAAATTTGATAAGGTTATTTTCAGTCGTATCACCTTAATCCAAATAAATAATAGCTTAGTACTAAAAAAATAGCTAGCAGTAAGTCAGGGTCGAATCTATAGGGAGGCGGTGATTATCTAGTTTGTTTATATTTAAATCCGTCTTAAAGGTAATAAGTTATGGGGTTTTGATTGGTTTGATTTCTAAGAGCTAATTGCAAAGTAAATAAAAGATGAATAACAATAATATTAAAGAGTCTAGAGATTCGGGTTCACTAGGTCGTCATCAAAGGGTAAGATTTAATTCATTGATTGAGCAATTGATATTGTTGAAAGTCATAAGATCAGTCGATTCTAATATGTCTTTTTAGATCTAACTTAACATGCAATCACTATCATTAAGTCGGTCTAATTCAATTATCGTGGCCAATACTAGTCTTAACCCTGTCGGTGATAATCCTAGTTTATGCGATACTAATTAATCAATTCTGATCAGTAATCAACTAATTAGAGGTAAAACAATAATTGAACAACGATAGAGAGCAATTTAACAATCAATTCATAATAATCCTTTTTTTAACAACCTAGATCACCTTTCACCCTAGATTAAAGGCTTAGATACTCATACTAATAACAATAACAACAATAACGATATAAGAAAGCATAATTAAGAACATAAAAGATGAACAAGTAATTGAAATAATAATTATTGAAATATTAGAACAATACCGTAAAATAGCAATGTTTAGATCCGGAAGGAAGAACAATAAGAAAATTAAACTAAGTATTTGAGAGAGTTTTCTAAGGTAGCTATACTAAACCTACATAAAATAATGCATAATTAACCTAGGATACGAATTTAGGCATTTATAATAATAGATAACCGACTTAAGGAAATTGCGGAAAAATATGGAAACTGGAAGGTTCCTCGATCGAGCCTAAATGCACTCGATCGAGTCACCACTTCCTCAATCGAGCCTGGTCTCACTTGATCGAGGCACCAAAGTTCAGGAACCCCAACTCTCGACATTTGCAAATTTTAATTGATTAGGTTGGTTCCTCGATCGAGCCTCACTGCACTCGATCGAGGAACAAAGTTCCTGCTTCGCGCACTGAAATTCAAACGACTGACATTTCTTTGTTACTTCTCAGAAACAAGCGATTTTTACGGCGTTGGAAAGCTAATAAGATAAGCTTTCACTCCAGTTGGAATAACTAGAAAATAAGTTGTAGAACTCGAGATATGGCTCTTCTAAGTAGGCACTAGTAATAAGAAGCTCTTTTCTTCGCGTTTTCTTCTTAACTTCTCTTCCTTCATTTATATGGATTCTAGTGCCATGCTTCGTGTATCCCTTCATGCCCACTCCGCGATGTCCATTTCATTCCTTTGCTCCTCAAATGCATCATTCCTGCATTAAACATCAAAAAGATGAAGTATCGACATTCTAACATAAAAGGCATGTAAATGATATAAACTAGCACGAAAACTATAACAAAAGTAATTAAGGGGGGGCATAAATATGTATATAATTATTACTCATCAGGTTGTGAGACAACGTTCCAGACCTTAATGGAGCGTTTGACCATAGCTCCGATCCTAGCTTTACCAGAGGGTTGTGAGAACTTTGAAGTATATACTGATGCTTCAAAGAATGGATTGGGTTGTGTTCTGATGCAGAATGGGAAGGTTGTAGCTTATGCGTCAAGGCAGCTGAAGCCATATAAGGAGAACTACCTTACTCATGATTTGGAACTGGGTGCAGTTGTCTTTGCTCTTAAGATTTGGAGGCACTACCTTTGCGGGGCAACCTTTAAGGTATTTCAGATCATAAGAGTCTGAAATATATCTACACTCAAAGAGAGCTTAACATGCGACAGAGACGATGGATGGAGCTGATCAAGGACTATGACATGGAGATCATCTATCACGAGGGTAAGGCTAACGTGGTTGTAGATGCTTTAAGTAGAAAGAGTGTCCATCCGTTGTGTACAGTGATGTATTTGGTAAAGCTGAGGGATGAGATGTCCAAGATGGGGATCCATATGATTCGGAAAGGGGATACCATCAGGGATTTGACGATCGAGCCGGATTTGTATGAGAATATCAAGAGAAAATAAGAGCTTGATCCTAAGATCCAAGAATGGAAGTCTAGGGTGGAGAGTGGAACAGTTTCCAGGTTTTCTATCCACACAGATGGGAGTGTTCGTTTTGATGGGCGATGGTGTGTTCATGATGATGCAGACTTGAGGAGATTTATCATGACAAAGGTTCATTGCACTCCTTATTCGGTTCACCCAGGAGGTGACAAGCTTTATAAAGACCTTAAGAAGACTTTTTAGTGGCCTAATATGAAGAGAGATGTGGCTAGATGTTTGACCTGCCAGAGGGTTAAGGATGAGCAGCAGAGACCACAGGGTAAGATCCAATCTCTTGAGGTACCTGAGTGGAAGTGGGAGTCGATTTCTATGGACTTCATCGTGGGGTTACCAAGAACACAGCAAGGTAACAATATGATTTGGGTGATCGTCGACCGGTTAACAAAGTCAGCTCACTTCGTTCCTATAAAGGATACCTGGACTAAGATACAGCTAGCATTGAGTTACAGGAAACATGTGGTCCGGTTACATGGTATACCTAAGTATATAGTGTCAGATCGAGATACGAGGTTTATATCAAAGTTTTGGCAAGAATTGCAGGAATTGAGGGGTAAAACTTTAATGATGAGTGCAGCTTTTCATCCTGCAACAGATGGTCAGACTGAGAGTATTATCAAGACCTTGGAGGATATGTTAAGAGCTTGTGCCATGGAGTTCGGGGGAAGTTGGAAGGACAGACTGGATTTGACCGAGTTTTCGTACAACAACAGCTACCATACTAGTATCGGGATGGCACCTTTCGAGGCTTTATATGGCAGGAAGTGCCGAAGTCTAGTTTCTTGGGACGACAGTTCAGAGGCAGTGGTTTTAGGGCCACAGATGGTGCAGGATATGGTTGAACAAGTTCGGCTAAGATGAAAGCAGCTCAGGATCGTCAGAAGAGTTATGCCGACTTGCATCGCAGGGAAATCGAGTTCGCAGTGGGTGACAAAGTCCTTTTGAAAGTGTCACCAATGCGAGGAGTGATGAGTTTTGGGAAGAGGGTAAGTTGAGCCAGAAGGTTATCGGTCCATATGAGATTTTGATCGTGTAGGTGAGGTGGCCTACAGGTTAGCTTTACCACCAGCTTTGGACCGAGTCCAGAACGTCTTTCATGTTTTACAGTTCCGGAAGTATGTGAGTGACCCGTCACATGTGCTTGAGGTTGAGAACATCGAACTTGATGAGTCCTTATCTTATTCCGAGGTTCCTAAAGAGATATTAGACCGCAAAGTACGCAAGACAAGGAGTGGTGAGACCGTTTTACTCAAGATGCTTTTGTCTAATCATAATGTGGAAGAGGACACATGGGAACCCGAGGAGGCTATGCGAGAACGTTTTCCTAACCTTTTTGATCAGGTTTGTTTGGTTACGGGGACGTAACCGTTGTCTTTTTAGGAGGTTAGGAGATGGTCGCATGTTTGTTTTTGAGTTAGTTTGAGTCGGGTTAGTGATGTTTTGTGTTAGTTTAGCTAGTTTTGGGTGTCTTGTTGGGTGTTTTGTCTTATATGGTGGGAGTTTCGTGGGTTGTGTCGGTCTGGTTTTATGTG
This sequence comes from Silene latifolia, assembly GCF_048544455.1. Taxonomy (NCBI): domain Eukaryota; kingdom Viridiplantae; phylum Streptophyta; class Magnoliopsida; order Caryophyllales; family Caryophyllaceae; genus Silene; species Silene latifolia. The sequence continues at coordinate 74,883,489 of NC_133532.1, read as the reverse complement.
TATAGTGTGAACTTCGAGGACGAAGTTATTTTTAAGGAGAGAAGAGTATAATACTACGGATTTCCTAAGCCCGTACTCGGCCGAATATGGCCTACTTGGTCGAGTAAGGGGTGTCGTGTATCCTGGAATGGCTACTGCCCAGGACTACTCGGTCGAGTATGTGGAATACTCGACCGAGTAGAGGGTACTCGGCCGAGTATACTCTATACTCGACCGAGTATCCGGTCTGACGGGTGTTATTTCCGCGGTTTGATTTGGAGATGATGTTAATCAGTTTCTAATTACATTTTTACAAAACCTAAACACTCAACGACGCTCTAATCCTCTCCAAATCTCTCCCTAGTGTGTGTGATTGTTAGGAAGTTCCTTCATCTTTTATTCTATCGTCGGTAAGTCCTTGTTTTCCCCTAATTCTTTGATTAATCTTTTAGGGTTTGGCTTGAATTATGAATTGGGAAAAAAAGGAGTTTTGCATATGGTGATTGTTGTTTATGTGATTGTGTTAGGTAGGGAGTTCGTAGAGGAGCTGTTCTAGATTGCCTTGCTTGTGTCTCTTGCAGTTGTGATAAGGTAGGGTTTCCCTACTCAGTTCCTGTTTAATTGATTTAAGATTATGTTGTTTTGCATACGATTGTTTGTCTGCTGATCATTGTTGTAGTGTTGGTGTGGTGATAGTGTTGGTGTTGTGATGATTGTGGTGGAGTCACTTGCGGGAGTGGCTTCACACCCTAGTTCGCCCTCCGTGGAGTCCGCCACGGGAGGGGATGTGCACATTAAGGGACAGGGATATCGCTTGTTGATGAGCGGGGCTTAGGTGAGGATTGGTTGCGGTCCCCCATAAGCGGCGAGGATTACCTGTTGCGATGGGTAATCTGGCAGGGCTACGCACTTTGGTGTGTAGTCGGTTACTGTTTGAGATCGGGAGACCAGAGGAGGATGATGATCAGCTAGTTGCCTTTTGTACTTGTCTTACTTTGATTATTCAGTAACTGACCCCGTTGTTGTTTTATAAAATCTGTGGTGATCCATTCGGGGATGGTGAGCAGATTGTGATAGGTGATGCAGTTCTTTAGCCACGGGACGGTTATGGGGAGTCATCACTCGAGTCTAGATTCCGCCGTCAAGTGACTTAGTTTGCATTCTTTGTAGTTGTTAGACATTTCACAGTTGTACTTGGTTTGGTTTTTGGAAACATGTAATCGTTAAACTCAGTTGCACTTTAATAAATGTGTTTTGGATTGTTAACTTTGATATACTAACCTCGGGCAACCGAGATGGTAATAGTCTTTCATGCTAGGGTAGTCCTTGATAAGGTACCTTTGTATATGAGGGGGTGTTACAGTTTCAACCACTCAACCAACCTACACAACAACCCTTCCAACAAGCCCCTCAACAACCATTCTAAAAATTTACTCAACCTAAATCTAATATGGAGCTCATGATGGAGCAAATGATGAATACTCAAACCTAATTCATTGCTCACTCTAACCAAAAACAAGAGGAGACCACGTCTTCTATCAACCAACTAAGGACTCAAATGCAAGCTTCTTAACGAATGACGGATAATCAAATCTCTCAATTGGCTTCTCAAATGAGTCAATTGCAAGCCTCAAATGGTAGGTTTTCGGGTAAAACCGAGGAAAACCCAAAGACCACTAATTCTTTACATTTGAGAAGTGGTAAGGAGTTGGAAGACCGGGTGTTCATAAAGAGAAGAAAGAGTAGTAAACCGGAAGTTGTGGTTGAACCACCGAAAGTGGTTGAAGATGATATTGTAGAGGTTGTTGCGGAAACTCCCATGGTAGTTGATGAACCTACCAAGATTGTTGAAGAACCCAAGCAACAAGTCGTGAGAACATATGTGCCACCAATTCCTTTTCCCGAAAGATTGGCTATATCAAAACTTGAGCAAAAATTTGGGAAGTTCATGCATATGATGAAAGGAATGAGCATGACAATGCCTTTCATTGATGCTATCAAGGAAATTCCAAATATGGGAAGTTATTGAAGGAGATGATTGCCAACAAAAGTTCCTTGAATTCCTCAACTACGGTGAATTTGTTCAAAGAATGTAGTGCTATTCTAATAAATGAATTACCTCAAAAGCTTGAAGATCCGGGGAGTTTCACTATACCTTGTACCATTGGGACAGTTCAAATAGAAAGAGCTCTATGTGATTTGGGGGCAAGCATTAGCCTCATGCCTCTCAAGATTTTCAAGAAATTGAAGGATTTTGATCTTTCACCAACTAGAGTTTCCTTACAACTTGCGGATAGATCGGCGAGGTATCCAATTGGCCTTGTGGAAGATGTCCCACTCAAGGTAGGCAAACTTGAAATTACATGTGATTTTTATGCAATGGATATTCCCAAGGATTCAAACATACCCATCATATTAGGGTGCCCTAGCCTTGCTATAGGGGGTGCCTTAATTGATGTGAAAAATGGGAAGCTATCTCTTCAAGTTGGTTAGGATAAGGTAGAGTTCTCTTTGAACAAGGCTATGAAGGAGCCTTTGGAAGCAAAATCATGCTACATGATTGATATGGTAGAAGAATGGGTTGACATGAAATGATTTGAAGAGGACAAGGGGTTACAAGGATTTCTTGAGGGTAAAGTGAAGGACTGCAAGGAGCACCGGGAATATGCTTTGGCTATGGATTCAACAATTGTAGAATATCCAAACAAGGAATTTGAGAGCTTAAGTAAGGACGGTAACATTGAGGAGAGATCTATGCCTCCTAAAGTGGAATTAAAACCTCTTCCCTCTACTCTTAGACATGTTTTTCTTAGCCCTAATGAGACTTACCCCATCATTGTCAATAGTGCACTCAATGACATTGAACTTGAAAAGTTGCTTGTTGTTGTGAGAAAATTTCGAAATGTCATTGGGTACACAATTGATGATATTAAGGGTGTTAACCCTTCCTTTTGCACCCACCGGATTTACTTAGAGGATGAGGGCTCATCTTCTATTGATCCCCAATGCCGCCTTAATCCTAACATGAAGGAAGTTGTGAGAAAAAAAGTTCTCAAACTACTTGATGCCGGAATTATCTATCTTGGACCAGATGTTGGAGCGTTTGGCTCAACATGACTTCTTTTATTTCTTAGATGGATACTTGGGATTTCCCCAAATCTCTATCCAACCAAGTGACTAAGAAAAGACCACCTTCACATGTCCTTTCGGCACATATGCCTATAGAAGAATGCCGTTTGGATTATGTAATGCACCTTCGACCTTCCAACGTTGCATGATGTCAATCTTCTCCGACTTCGTTGAGAATGAAATTAAAGTATTTATGGATGATTTCTCGGTGGGTGGGAAATCTTTTGAAAATTACTTGACGAATTTGGAGAAAGTCTTGACTAAATGCCAAGAGTGTCACTTGGTTCTAAATTGGGAGAAGTGTCATTTTATAGTGACCTCCGGGGTGGTTTTGGGACATGTTGTGTCTAGTAAGGGTATAGAAGTTGACCAAGCTAAAGTTGAAGTCATCAAAACCTTGCCCCCTCCCACTAATGTTAAAGGCATTAGGAGTTTTCTTTGGCATGCCGATTTTTACCAACGGTTTATTAAGGATTTTTCTTTGATTGCCCGTCCATTAACTCACTTGCTTGGTAAAGATTTACCATTTTAATTCACTAATGAATGTCTTGTTGCCTTTAATAGGTTGAAGAAAGCTCTTATCTCCGCTCCAATCATACAACCCTCTACTTGAGGAGAACCATTTGATTTGATGCGTAATGCTAGCGATGTTGCGGTGAGAGCGGTGCTTAGATAAAAGAAGAATGACAAACATCATGCCATATATTATGCAAGCAAGACTTTGGATGAAGCTCAAGCAAATTACACCACGACCGAAAAGGAGCTTCTAGCGGTCATTTATGCTATGAACAAGTTCCGTTCTTATTTGGTGGGCTCTAAGGTAATAGTGCATACCGATGATGCGGCATTGAGGCATTTGCTAATAAAAAAAGGAATCAAAACCCCCCTTGATTTGGTGGATACTATTGCTACAAGAGTTTGATATTGAGATAAGAGATAAGAAAGGTGTGGAGAATGTTGTAGCCGATCATCTATCTAGGTTATTGAATGGGAATTTGAAGGATGGCTACCTATTGATGATTACTTGCCGGATGACCATTTGTTTGCACTTGCTATAGTGAATGCTCCTTGGTATGCGGATTTCGTTAACTACTTGGTTTCGGGGATCATCCACATGATTATGATTCCCGTAAAATAAAGGAAGAGGTTCTTTCATGATGTCAAACAATACTTTTGGGAGGAACCATGCCTCTATAAATCATGTGCGTATGGGATTATTAGGTGATGTATTTAAAATGAGGAGGTGAATCAAATCATATCTCATTGCCACAATATGCTAAGTGGTAGGCACGGAAGTTCAAGAAAAACCGCCGCAAGGGTACTTCAATGCGGGTTTTATTGGCCCACCTTGTTTCATGATGTGGCAAGTTATGTGAAGGGATGTGACAAATGGCAAAGGAGTGGGAACATGTCAAGGAGGCATGAAATGCCTATGAATTATGTTCTTAAAGTGGATTTATTTGATGTGTGGGGAATTAACTATCAAGCTGCATTTCCCTTCACCCATGGAAATGAATATATACTTGTTGCGGTCGACTATGTTAGTAAGTGGGTTGAAGCAATACCTACCAAAACTTGTGGGGTGAAATCAGTGACCAAGCTCATGGAGACCATCATATTTCCTAGATTTGGAGTGCCAAGAATTTTGATTAGTGACCGAGGAACCCATTTCTGGGAGCGAACTTTGGATGCCCTTCTAAGGAGACATGGAGTGCAACATAGGCGGAGCCTTGCCTATCACCCACAAGCTAACAGTCAAGCCGAAATCTCCAATCGTAAGATCAAAGTTATTCTCTAGAAGATCATGAGTCGGTCAAGGAAAGATTGGGCCATCAAGCTTAACGATGCATTATGGGCATACCGAACCACTTTCAAAACACCGATAGGAACTTCACCATTCCGATTGGTATATGGGAAGCCATGTCATTTGGCGGTGGAAATGGAACACAAGGCGCATTGGGCTATCCGGCTTCTTAATTTCGACTTGAAGAGTGCGGGGGAGAAGCGACTTCTTGACCTTAATGAACTTGAAGAATTTAGACTAGAGGCTTATGAGAGCTCTAGATTGTACAAGGAGAGGACAACACGATTTCATGATAAAGCCATTATAAGGAGAGAGTTCAAGGCTGGAGACTTGGTCCTCCTCTTTAATTCAAGATTTAAGCTCTTCTCGGGTAAGCTAAAGTCGAAGTGGTCGGGTCCTTTCACCATAGTCCGAGACTTTCCCTATGGCTCGGTGGAAGTGACCGATGGAGATCAAGTTTTCAAAGTTAATGGGCAACGGCTCAAGAACTACATAGCTGGATCACCTATATTGAAGAATGTAGATGCCATTTGAACTTTTTTTTCGGTGTAATGTTAAATTGCATTAATGATAATCATTGAAGTACATCATTCACCATATTACAGCACCAATCTTTACGACATTCACCCTATTACAATATCATTGTGCTGACACCATTTTGCCTATACATTTTGGGAAACCATTATGACATTCAACTAATACGCTTACACCATTCAGAATCTATCCTATGTGGGATAAACCCTAGTTTCATTCGAGCCCTCATCTGGACTTGATGCTGCACCTGCTTTAGTATCATATTTGGGTGCACTACTACTTGATCCACACGACATTTGTTCCTCACCATCCAGATCTGATAGATTAAGACCATCACCACCGTTTACACCAGCTGCTCCTTAAGAAGAGATCTGCATCTTAATTTGCAGCACTATTGAATGCAGTCCTGTACTGGTATTAAACAATCTAACCAGTCATTAAACACAGCTAAACACCTCTGGCTATAAACACATCCAAAAAATAGATGATCAGATGTCTCAGGGACATCACCACATAGCTCACATTCGCCAGTAGTAGCAACCCCAAACCTCTGCAGTCTGTCCTTAGCAACATGCCTAATGCATAAAACCAGGATATAAATGAGTATTTTGGACTTGTTATTTTGTTCCAGATGACATGATACCATCCCACCTTCTCCTGATCACCCATAAACCATTTATACCCATCTTCTGGTCTATACTTAGCACAGTCTACCCCCCATTTACCAGCCTCATAGCATGCCTTCATCTTTTCCTTCACTTTGCAGATTTGTCTCCACGTCCAGCTAGTGTTAATAGAAGGTTGATACTCAAACCAGTCTTGATGCTTTATATAGACATGGTTGACCCAGCGAATCCACAGATGGTCCTCCTTACAGGCCACCCACCATGTATATTTTCCTATCAATGCTGTGTTCCAAACCAACTGTTTGTAACACCAAGACCTCCTTTCCTCTTCTCCCTACAAACTTTTTCCCATGAAACTGAAGGCACTTTATGATATTTATCAATCCCTTCCCATAAATAATTATGACAAATGCTCTCAATCCTCTTGATAATAACCTTTGGTATGATGAAGATCCTAGCCCAATAAGAGTGAACCTGTGACAAGACAAACTTGACAAGAACAAGTCTCCCAGCATAACTTAACTTCCTGGACCCCCACCCACTTATCTTTTCCACCATCCTCTCCACCAGCTTAGAGCAATCCCTAATAGCTATCCGTTTGTAGGATATAGGAATCCCAAGATACTTAAAGGTAAAGTTGCCCAATCTAAACCAAGACATTCCGAGGATCATCTGCAAGGTAACCTCTTGTAGCCCATTACAATAAAATTCAGACTTGTCCCTATTCAGCTCAAGACCTGAAGCAACTGAGAAAGTAATAAAAGCTCTCAAGATAGTCTTCACAGACTTCCCATCACCCCTACAAAACAACAATAAATCATCTGCGAAGCACATATGACAAAGTCTAAGTTGTTTGCATAGAGGGTGGAATCTGAACTCCTTTTTATCTACAACCACATCCAAATTACGAGAAAAATATTCCATACACACAACAAAAATTAGAGGAGACATAGGGTCCCCCTGTCTTATGCCCCTCTTCCCCTCAAAGTAACCAAATATTCCCATTAAGAGATAAAGTAAAGGTAGGAGTAGAAATGCAGACTATAATCAAACTAACCAATTTGTCTGGAAAACCAAGAGCTCTTAGCATATGCTCAATGAATGGCCATTATATTGAGTTATAGGCCTTTTCTTAAGTCTACTTTCATTAAACACCTTGGTGAACAAGCCTTCCTATTGTATATGCGTACTAGATCTTGACATATCAATATGTTATCGACAATCTCTCTACCCTTTATAAACGCACTCTGATTAGCACTGATAATGCTTGGGAGAATATCAGCCACTCTGTTGTAGATGATTGGCCTAAAGTCTGTCACAGATTCAAGTCTAGATTCTTAGGTATTAGAGTCAAAATTATTGAATTGAGTTTCCTAAGCAACCTACCATTCACAAATATCTCTTTCACTGCCTGGCAAACATCTGACCCAATGATCTCAAATGAGTCTCGAAAAAACTGGCTTGAGTAACCGTTTGGTCCAGGAGATTTGTTTGCAGGAATAGAAAATAAAGCTGCCTTTATTTCCTCATCTGTCACAATTTGCATCAACCTCTGCCTATGTATATCATTAAGCACCTTCTCTCATTGAACAGTAGGATAGTGCACCTTCCTCACCTCTTTATTAGTCCCCAGCAATCCCTTATAGTAGTCTAAGAAGGCTCTTTCAATATCTCCCCCCTCAACACACTTCTTCCCATCACTATCCAGTATAGATAACACCTTGTTTTGGATCCTTCTGCTTTTGATTGCAGTATGGAAGTAATGGGTATTAGCATCTCCCTCCTCTAACCACAGGGTTTTGGCCTTTTGAGCTAGGAATTCATTCCTAGCTTTATCCATAGCCTTATAAAGCAAACCAGCCTCCTTCTCTTGCCTTATAATGTAATATCCGTCCTATTAGAGACCCGTTGACCGTCGTTGACTAACCTTAGGCACTTGTCTAGACCTTCGAAAACCTTACGAGCTAACCTTGTGACGTTATAACCCTTTGAAGTTTTGGTTACTCGATCTAGCGGAGGCTACTCGATCGAGTAGCTTAGTCACTCGATCGAGTAGAGGCCACTCGATCGAGTAATTCGTTTACTCGATCGAGTAACGTGAGTTCAGCGGGGAATTATAAATCGTGTTATCGTGAAACCCAAATCATTTCTCCACCTTTCCTCCTAAACCTAGATGCCGTCATATCCTTCCTCCTTCACCTTGATTCATCTTGTTGGAGCGTTTGAGAGGGGATACACCATGGGGATGGGATACTTGCATCAGGTAGTGGTCTTGTCGCCGGAATGCTATGTATAGGTATGTTGTCATCATCATCATCATTGTCTCTCTTGGTTTCAGTTGTGTTTATGGTAGTAGTAATAAATGGTTATGCTGGTTGTTATAGGTGGTTATGGTGATTGCTTGTTGTCTTGTGGTCGTGCGCAGAATCGCTGCGGTTTGCTAAAGGTAGGTTTTCCTACTCAGTACTGTTGGTTATCTATAGTGTTGATTGTGTTGTATGATTGGTTTAGTGTAGTTGTTGGTGGTGTAGATTGATTGTTGCTGACCATTGTTGTTGTATAATGTGGTTGGTTGCGATTGTTTATCCTTAGTTCTCGAGGTGCGTCTTCGACTGAGTGGAGTCACTTGCGGGAGTGGCTTCACGCCCTTGATTCGCCTTCTGTGGAACCTGCCACAGAAGGGGATGTGCACATTAAGGAACATGGGTTATCGCTCGGATTGGATGAGCGGGGCTTAGGTGGGAACGGCTGCGGTCCCCCACTGGCAGTGTGGATTACTGGTTGCGATTGGTAATCTGGCAGGACTGTACCTTCGGGCAGTCAGAGGTGTGTGGGTGATTGGTGGAGGTGGTGTATGTGTGTTACTGTGTTTGTTGTGTCTGCCTTTGTTTTGTTCCTGCGGTTACTGACCTTGTGTGGTGTTGTTGTGTTGTCTTCTTGTGTTGTGTCTGCCGTGATCCACTATGGTGAGCATTCGTTCTTAGCAAGTTGATGTCAGGACCATAGCTGGGTGCTTGGAGGGACGAGTCTACCACGAGTCATGGCAGAAATAGTTTCACATAGTTGATAGTTGTCACGAGTTGTACCTTTAATTTTGGTTTATATCACTTGTAATTTAATATAACTGTTCTTTTATCGGCATTTGATTATTAATGTCCTCGGGAAAACGAGATGGTAACGTCCTTATCTGCTGGGGAAGGTCTTTTTAAGGCTCCTTGGTAGATGGGGGTGTTACAAAGTGGTATCAGAACGACGATTTTGGAACCTGTAACTAATGAGCCCAATGAACGTAGTGAGTCTAATAAAATAAACTTGGTGTATGTATGTTGGGAGCCCCGGCAGATGCTTGATTTTGGGTGAGAAGGCGCCCTCATTTCAAAATCATAGCCCCAATATGCTTAAGCCAGCCACCGAGTATGGGGATATCGAGTCGGGAATTGTGTGCATAGATGTGTATGATAAATAGATTAGAAATAGCTGTGATGAAGTCTATGATAATGTCTAAGTGTGTACAAATAGTAATGATGAACCGCGAAGGGCTATGAATAGTTGGAAGTGTGTATGTAGATGTGATAAAGATGGTAAATGTGCTAGGAGTCGCATACGAGTATTGGATAATGTCATGGTGATTATGAGTGGTGAGTCCTTATATGCGTTCTAATCAGTATAAGTTGGTAAGTAGTGTTTGGATGAATGTTGTAGTGTACCTTTGTGACATGGCATAGTCATGTTCGATATCTGGTTGACGAATTGTTGTGACATGTTTGAAACCTTGAACAAACTTGTGTAGTAAGTGGTAATTATGTTGCCAAATGGATGCTTGGTGTAGTGTAATCACATGTCGAATGACTAAATTTGCATACACATAAGTAAGTGTAGAATGACGTGTTGGTTGTATATATGTATGAATTGATGTCATAGTTGGATTGTCTTGCATAATGTTCGATATAGAATGGAATGATATGTGTAATGTTCAGATGACATAGTTGTGTTACATTTGAGTTAGTATTAATGTATCGTAGTTGGATAAAATAATCAATGATGAGTTCCAAATATACTTTGGAATCGACACGAGTTGTTGTTTTGCAGGAATCGTTAACCGAACTCGTAACTTCTGACCTTGTTCCTAACTTTACTCGACCGAGTATGAGTGCCTACACGACCGAGTAGACCTTACTCGATCTAGTTGTTGGATTATTAGATCAAAAACGTTGGAACTGCCAGCGAAAACTTGACCGAGTCGCTCCAACTCGATCGAGTAGAGGCCACTCGATCGAGTACCCAACTTACTCGATCGAGTAAGTGCTATAGTACCCGGACTAACGCGGAATTCTTATACTTTCCCAACCTCTTTCTTCTCTTATTTCTTCATACTCTAAACCCTAATTTTCTATCATCATCCTTTTTCTCTCAACACCTTGGTGAAATTGTGCTTGATTTCTTTGTTTTCTTCTTGCTAATTCGTTCTATTCATTTGCTAATCATTCAAGGTAAGAATGCTAATTTTTTTTCTTTGTTTTTAATCGATTAGAACCATATAAAAGTGTTAGATTTTCTGAAAAATTTGATTTGTACTCATGTATTTTTGTTTATAATTGTTGTAATTTGGTAAAATTGCTCTAGTTTGTTGATTATTGATGCTAGAAGTAGGAAAATCAAACCTATATGAGAACATGTATTGACCGAAATTTCTAGGGTGTGGGTTACAAATTGAATTTTTGTTTGTCTTTTGAGTATGGAAGAAGGGAAATTGAGTAATGTATGTTGTGGGTACCATATTTGGTGTTGATTTTGACTATTTTTACCCAAAATTTTGTCTTAAAACTCCGTCTTAAAAGTACCCCAAACTGAATTCGCCCCAAATCTTTATGATGATTACCTTTTTGTGAAACCATTTTGAAGGGATTAATACCCCAATTTGCCAATTGATGTTACAATTTCCATATTTTAAAAACTATAAGACCGACTTTTATGAGTTGGGGGGGGGGGGGGGGTAGCATGTTTAGAAAATTGTTGGTTGTTTTGATGAAAGCTAGTTTACATTGTTGTTTCTTCCTCCATAAGTGTACTTGAAAAGTTTATTTCCTTCAAGTAAGTGTCCGTTTGTGTGCCTAAATGTATGTTGAAACATATGCCAAGACCTGCAACTGCCACCCGTCAGAGTAAGAGGGGAAGGGCTTCTGAGCCCGAAGTTGAGGAGGGGAGTCAGGGACCCACTGTTCCACCGGTTCCCGAGTATCCTACCGTTGTCTTTGCTAACTTTAAGCAAAGAGAGGCTTTTGTTGAGTTACAGAAACGTCGCATGAAACCACCCCGATGTATCGACACCACAATCTTAGAGGACCTTAAGGTAGAGACGGATGTGAGGCATATCTTTGAGACCTTGGGTTTGACTGGTTTGTATGGACTTAGGAAGCATTCCTACTCTTTCTTGACCTTGAAGTTCATGAGGTCTTTTGCCTATGATGCGGCAGCTAAGAGCGTACAGTTTCGTCTCATGAACACCACTTTTCTCTTGTCTATGGACCAGTTTGCTTCTCACCTTGGCCTTGCCCGGCCGGAGAAGGGATCCCTCAGGGATATCCCCACTGAGTGTGGGGCCAGTAGTTACATGCCTTGCTTCACCAGCAAGAACGTGTTGGAAAATGTGTCCTCAACAATAGTGCGATCACATGATTTAAATATGATAGTTAAATCTCATAATAAGAATACATAAGGGATGATTCATTTATATAGTCAACTGATCAACATTAATCGGTAACGATTGGCTTGCAAGAGTTTGACGTTACTGTCGTGGGACGGTGGTGGTCAGTTGATCCCTTAAGGTCACACCTAAAGGATGATGCTCTTATCAGTAAAGTTAATTAATTGTATGTCGCTACAAGTTGATTAATTCCTTAAATATGAAAAATTTATATTTATGAGAGGAAATATGTATCTTATTGTAATGTGATTAAATAAGATCCTATTTAGTGGATTAATATGTTAATTCACTAAATTATGTTGAGGTTTTATAAATATTTCGAGGTAGAGGTAATTAGTTATTTACATTTACAAGAGGTTGTAAATTTAACTAACTAGTAATTATGGGACCCATTATATGTTGATATAATGGTAAAATATTACTCAATAAGTTTAGTGAATATATGTTTATTAATTTGTCATATAATTGTTGTATGATTAAATTAATATTTAATTATGTAAGAAAATTAAATATAAGACTTATAAGCATTTGTGGGACAAATATTATAAGACAAAAATGGACCATAATAGCACAACTGTACCGTCCAAATAAGAGGGATGCTTGAGTTTTATAGCTTTGTCATTTAGTTGTTGGAAAGATACTCCAACATCTTATGACACAACTTTAATCTAGCTAAAGCTGTAACACCCCCATACTACAAGTGCCTTACCAGGACCACTCAGGTATGAAGACATTACCATCTCGGTTACCCGAGGCAATGATAATCAAATAACAATGAAGAAACAACGTTTAATTATAAATACTTAGCGAAGAGTTACAATTCTCAAAACCAAACCAAAAGTACGATACATGTTCTCAAACCGATTGTTCTAATGAAATGTAAATAACTAATAAGCTACAGCGGAAGACTCCTATCATCATGTCGTGGCAATCCCAAAGAATCCCAAAGAGTACTCATCTCAATACCTGCTCAATATCTGCTCACCATCCCCGAATGGATCACCGCAGTTTACAAAACAACACCGGGTCGATACTAATCACACAATTCAATATATACCAACAATAAGATAAACAGATGACTTAACCACACACACACACAATCACGCCAAATCCAATCATCTCAATCACCGACGTCCACCGGACCACCACTGCCAGATGGGGGACCGCGGCCGTACCCACCAAATCCCCGCTCCACATAGTGAGCGATAACCTGTCCATTAATGTGCACATCCCTTCGGCGGGTTCCACGAGAAAGCGAAACTAGGGCGTGAAGCCACTCCCGCAAGTGACCCCACTCAGCCGAGGCCACGCCTCGCGAACCATCAACAACGATCACAACCACAATCACAATACAATTACTATATCAAACAACCAAACACAATACATCAACCAATATCCGATTATGGGACTAATACTGAGTAAGAATTCCTACCTGGTAAGCACACAATCAGACGGTCTCTACTGCTGAATCAAAAAGCTTCCTCTATGAACCCTCATCCTATCATACAACACATAAAGGCTACCAAATCACATACTACACATAAACCCCCAAATCTCTAAATTAGGGTTTAACCAAATTAAAGGAAAGACAATGAAAAGGGTACATAGATCTTACCCTCGACGCAAGGAACTCAACGGTATAATCAACGCTAAGAACTGACCTTTCAAACTCCGGGTATTGCTAATAATGCGATTAGGATGAAGAACTTGCTTGCTTTCTCTCTTAAACAGTAATTTAGGTTTTGCAAAAGTGATTTAGAATAATGAGAACAAAGCTTATATACCTTAATCGCATAATTAACAAAACCCGAGAAAACTCCCAGAAACCTAAGCTACTCGATCGAGTACCCGAGGTACTCGATCGAGTACCCCTTACTCGATCGAGTGCCCCACTACTCGATCGAGTACCCAACAGTCGAAACTTTTCTAAAACGCAACTTACCCTTACTCGACAGAGTAAGGCCTACTCGATAGAGTACCCCAAGACTTATAAATACGGAGTATTACAGTCTTCCCTCCTTAAAAGGAACTTCGTCCCCGAAGTTCAAACCACTACTAAACAAAGGTACTCCCATAACATTCCCGACTCAAAAATCAAACAAAATTCAACATAAAACATGTTACTAACCCAACTCATCCCGACAAACATCCCGACACAACATATAAAAGGGGTATAAAACTCTTAAAACTGCGTTCGCGATCATCTCCTACCCCCTTAAAAGAAAGAAGGTTACGTCCCCGTAACCATACATACCTGATCAAAAAGGAAAGGGTAACGCTCTTTCATAGCCTCCTCTGGCTCCCATGTAGCTTCCTCGGTCTCGTGGTTAGACCAAAGGATCTTGAGCAGAACTGTCTCACCATTCCTAGTCTTTCTAACCTTTCGGTCTAGAATCTGTTTAGGCACCTCAAGATATGATAAGGACTCATCTAGCTCTAAGTTCTCGGCCTCTAACACATGTGACAGGTCACTCACATACTTCCGCAGCTGCGATACATGAAACACATTATGCACTCTCTCTAATGCAGCTGGTAAAGCCAGATGATATGCAACTTCCCTAACCCGCTCTAAGATCTCATACGGCCCTATAAACTTCTGACTTAGCTTGCCTTTCTTCCCAAATCTCATAACCCCACGCATAAAAGACACTTTCAGAAGAACCTTATCTCCAACCTGAAACTCTTAATCCCGGCGATGTAGATCTGCATAACTCTTTTGTCGATCCTGAGCTGCTCTCATCCGTTCCCTGATCATCTTAATCTGTTCCACCATCTCATGCACCATCTCTGGTTCTAAAACCACTGCCTCAGCACTATCGTCCCAACAGATTGGACTCCTACATCTTCTCCCATACAAAGCCTCAAACGGTGCCATACAATTACTAGTGTGATAGCTGTTGTTGTAAGAAAATTCTATCAAGTCCAACCTCTGCTCCCAGCTATCACCAAAATCCATCACACAAGCTCGCAACATATCCTCAAGAGTCTTGATTGTTCTCTCAGTCTGCCCGTCTGTCGCAGGATGAAATGCTGTACTCATCTTCAAAGTTGTTCCCAACGATTCCTGCAACTCCTTCCAAAACCTCGATATAAACCTCGCATCTCTGTCAGACACTATGTCCTTAGGGACTCCATGTAACTTAAGCATGTTCTTTCGATAGGCCATAGCCAGTTGTGCCTTAGTCCATGTATCTTTCATTGGAACAAAGTGAGCTGACTTGGTCAGTCGATCCACTATTACCCAAATCATGTTGTTACCTTGTTGACTCTTTAGCAAACCCACAATGAAATCCATGGAAATGGATTCCCACTTCCACTCAGGTACCTCTAAAGACTGAATCTTACCTTGTGGTCGTCGCTGTTCCCCTTTAACTCTCTGGCATGTTAAACAACGGGACACAAACTCAGCTGTCTCTTTCTTCATCCCAGGCCACCAAAACGTTTTCTTCAAATCCTTATATAGCTTGTCACCACCCGGATGTACTGAATATGGTGTGCAATGTGCCTCTGTCATGATAGTCTTTTTCAACTCCTCATCATTAGGAACACACCACCTACCATCAAGCCTCAAACTACCATCTCGTATGAATAGAAAACCGGACACTTTGTCCCTTTCTCTACTCCACTCTCCACTCCACTATCTTAGGGTCCAACGCCCTTTACCTCGAATATCATCATAAAACTCAAGCTGTCTTTGTCATATCACCCATGGCATCTCCTTTCTGCATCATATGTATCCCAAAGCTCGCTACCTCATCTCTCAGCCTCATCAAAGATAGAGCTGTACACAGAGAATGTACACTCTTCCTACTCAAAGCATCAGCTACAACATTGGCCTTCCCTTCATGGTAGATGATTTCCATGTCATAGTCGCCAATCAACTCCATCCACCTCCTCTGTCTCATGTTCAACTCCTTCTGAGTTAAGATGTACTTGAGACTCTTGTGATCAGAAAATACCTTAAAGATTGCTCCATAAAGGTAATGTCTCCAAATCTTGAGAGCAAACACCACAGCCCCCAACTCCAGATCATAAGTAGGGTAGTTCTCCTCATAAGGCTTCAATTGCCTAGAAGCATAGGCAATCACTTTACCATTCTGCATCAACACACATCCCAACCCATTCTTCGAGGCATCCGTATAAACCTCAAAGTTCTCGGTCCCTTCAGGCAATGCTAAGACAGGAGCTGTGGTCAAACGCTCCTTTAATGTTTGGAACGCCGTCTCACAACTCTCATCCCAACGAAACCTGTTCTCTTTCCTCATCAACGCTGTCATAGGTCTAGCTATCTTGGAGAAATCCTTCACGAACCGTCTGTAGTATCCAGCTAAACCCAAGAAACTCCTAACCTCGGCAACATTCTTTGGTGCTTCCCACTTTGTCACTGCTTCTATCTTCGCCGGATCCACAGCTACCCCATCTTTAGAGATCACATGCCCCAGAAAAGCAACTTTCTCTAACCAGAACTCACACTTGGATAACTTAGCATACAACTCATGATCCCTCAAAGTTTGCAATACGATCCTCAGATGCTCCTCATGCTCCTCCTTAGTCTTAGAGTAGACTAAGATGTCATCGATAAATACCACTACAAACTGGTCCAAGAACTGTCTGAAGATTCTATTCATCAAATCCATAAACACTGCCGGTGCATTAGACAACCCAAACGGCATCACCACATACTCATAATGGCCATACCTCGACGTGAAAGCTGTCTTTGGTATGTCCACCTCTCTAATCTTCACCGATGGTACCCGACCTCAAATCAATCTTGGAAAAGACCGATGCACCACTCAACCGATCAAACAGGTCATCTATCCTTGGCAAAGGATACTTGTTCTTTATCGTCACTCGGTTCGACTCCTGTAATCTATGCATAACCTCAAACTCCCATCTTTCTTCTTCACGAAAAGAACTGGTGCTCCCCACGGCGATACACTTGGTCTAATGTATCCCTTCTCTATCAAATCATCCAACTGCTTCCTAAGCTCCTCCATCTCCTTAGGACCCATACGGTGCGGTGCCTTAGAGATTGGCCCCGTCCCTGGTTTCAACTCAACGGTGAAATCTATCTCCCTCTTTGGTGGCAACCCCGGAATCTCGTCGGAAAAACATCGGCAAACTCCCCACCACCGTATCGCATCAACCGTCGGACTCTCTATCCGGTCATCTCTCACATGGCACAAGATCAAAGGACATCCCTTCCTCAGATAAGACTTCAAGGTGACTGCTGCAATCAACTTAACTTTGGGTTTGACTAGAAACCCACGATAAGACACACTAACACCCTTAGGACCTCTTAAAGACACTTTCTTTTGATGACAGTCTATCTTAGCTTTATACTTTCCTAACCAATCCATCCCGACTATCATCTCAAAACCGTCAAAAGGAAACTCTAGCAAGTCTACAGGTAGATCAACTTGCCCAACTATCATAGATACATCTCTAAACAATCTCCCACATGATACAGACTCACCCGAAGGTATAAAAACTCGCTCACTAACAGACTCATATACCCTCAAACCCAACTGTTTAACATGACTCGAAGACACAAACGACCGAGAAGCCCCCCGAATCAAACAAAACAAAGGTAGGAATACCATTTACAAGAAAAGTACTACGGTGATAACGTGCGCATCTTCCTCACCGCTTTCTTCTCCATCATGAATAACTTGCCATCGGTCTTCCGCCCACCTCCCTGGGACAAGATCTTGGCTGATGTGGTCGGCTTAGCACCCGACCCTTGATTGTTGTTGTTGTTCGTTGGTGGTTTCGGATAAGAATTACCGCCGTTGCGGTTGCCTCCACTCTGTAACTCGACTTCCCGGTTTGGCCATGATCCAGGCCGGTCTATTGCTCGCGAAGCTCGCGCAGGTCTCTGGAAAGATCCTGGTGCACTTGTGCACTCATGTCTCTTGTGGCCTACACCACCACAGCTATAGCAGGTCACTCCCCAACTACTACTAACACTTCCACGGCCGCGCCCAAAGGAATCCCCAGCACTGAACCCTGACCCAGAAGAAAATCCCTTAGACTGATTGTGGTTGCCTTTCTTGTGATTAGATTGGCCACCACCCTCGCTCTCAGACTTCCTCTTCTCACCACCTAACCTCTCCTGAGCCATCTCCACCAACCTCTCAGCTCTCCCAGCCCTCTCATAAGCTTCCTTAACATCAGTAAGGACTCCCACGGGTAACTTATCCATAATCTTAGGGGTCAACCCCCTCTCAAACCTCAACGCTAGGTTCTCCTCACTCAAACCCATATCCTCAGCATACCTAGACTTCTCATTGAATTGCCTGTAGTACTCGGCCACAGACATCTCAGCGGTCATCTTAAAACTGTCAAACTCTTCCCTCAACTTACTCCTCACATGTTCCGGTACAAACTCCTTCCTCACAGCCCTACGAAACTCCTCCCAAGGTATAGCAGGTAACCCTTGGTTTGTATATATCTCCTTAGCACTCACTTTCACTGTATCCCACCACTTGCCAGCTGCCTCCCTCAGATAGAACGCAGCCTGTTCCACTCTCATCTCATCAGAACAGTGAACCAAATCTAATATGTTCTCCATCTCTCTCAGCCAACTATCAAGAAGGTTAGGCTCCCCAACTCCCTTGTACTCTTTCGGGTTAAACCTCGCGATATAGAGGCTGATTTTAGAATGATCAACCTCCTTCTCCTTATCCTTATCCTTATCCTTCCCCACAGTCTTTAAAGCCTCAGTGAGAGCATCCTGATGCTCCAACATCTTAACGATGTCATCTATGTTCTTAAGCTCAGCTCTCGCGTACAAAACAGTCTTCTTGGGCGGCATCTTGAAACTATATATAAGAAAGGGTAGACATAAACACACGTACTAAACCTCAAAACATGAAAACACGCTGCCCAGAACCTACTTGATCGAGTTCCCACACACACTCGATCGAGTAACGGGCTACTCGATCGAGTGCCCAACATACTCGATCGAGTACCCAAACATCAGACCCCAAACAGACCTTCTGATCTCTTACATACTCGACCGAGTAGCTAGGCTACTCGGTCGAGTGACCACCTACTCGATCGAGTACCCCTAGTTACTCGATCGAGTACCCAAAAACACGATTCTGGACTCAAAATCATCAAAAACCCACCCGATCAAGTCAGTCCCACTCGATCGAGTCATGCCAATTCAGAAACGCTACCCGCATGCTATATCATATGCTAACATGCTAAACTTTATAAAACCACATATTATATCATAACTAAACATGCTACGCATCTTTTCATACGATCTACGAGATCATTTCATCATGTTATTAAACGCCACATTGTAAAACATCCAACATGTTATCATTCCATCAACAAGTTTCCATATATCATCACTTTTCTTTCACATTCTCAACTTTCTACTTCAACACCCAACAATCACACACACTTCATCACATTCACTCACAAGTTAACCAAACAACACATACAACTTGACAGACACTACCCCATGTGACCGGTTCAAAATTGTAGGGCAAGTTCGCGACTTTAGAACGTCTCCCAAGCCTTTGCATCAGCTCCTACAACCTTTACCCCGGGTTCATTTTAATTGACTCCCTATGTTCATTAGGTTCATTGGTTACAGGTTTTAGGATCGTTTCTCTGATACCATTTGTAACACCCCCATACTCCAAGTGCCTTACCAGGACCACTCAGGTATAAAGACATTACCATCTCGGTTACCCGAGGCAATGATAATCAAATAACAATGAAGAAACAACGTTTAATTATAAATACTTAGCGAAGAGTTACAATTCTCAAAACCAAACCAAAAGTACGATACATGTTCTCAAACCGATTGTTTCTAATCGAAATGTAAATAACTAATAAGCTACGGCGGAAGACTCCTATCATCATGTCGTGGCAATCCCAAACTATCCCAAGTACTCATCTCAATACCTGCTCAATATCTGCTCACCATCCCCGAATGGATCACCGCAGTTTACAAAACAACACCGGGTCAGTACTAATCACACAATTCAATATATACCAACAATAAGATAAACAGACGACTTAACTCACACACACACAATCACGCCAAATCCAATCATCTCAATCACCGACTCGTCCACTGAACCCATTACCACGCCCGGGGGGACCGCAACCGTACCCACCAAATCCCCGCTCCACATAGTGAGCGATAACCCTGTCCATTAATGTGCACATCCCTTCCGTGGCGGGTTCCACGAAGGCGAAACTAGGGCGTGAAGCCACTCCCGCAAGTGACCCCACTCGGTAGAGGCCACGCCTCGCGAACCATCAACAACGATCACAACCACAATCACAATACAATTACTATATCAAACAACCAAACACAATACATCAACCAATATCCCATTATGGGACTAATACGAGTAGGAAATCCTACCGTAAGCACACAATCGACGGTCTCTCTTCTTTTGAATCAAAAAGCTTCCTCTATGAACCCTCATCCTATCATACAACACATAAAGGCTACCAAATCACATACTACACATAAACCCCCAAATCTCTAAATTAGGGTTTAACCAAATTAAAGGAAAGACAATGAAAAGGGTACATAGATCTTACCCTCGACGCAAGGAACTCAACGGTATAATCAACGCTAAGAACTGACCTTTCAAACTCCGGGTATTGCTAATAATGCGATTAGGATGAAGAACTTGCTTGCTTTCTCTCTTAAACAGTAATTTAGGTTTTGCAAAAGTGATTTAGAATAATGACGACAAAGCTTATATACCTTAATCGCATAATTAACAAAACCCGAGAAAACTCCCCGTAAAACCGGCTACTCGATCGAGTACCCGAGGCACTCGATCGAGTACCCCCTTACTCGATCGAGTGCCCCAGCTACTCGATCGAGTACCCAACAGGTCAGAAACTTTTCTAAAACGCAACTTACCCTTACTCGACAGAGTAAGGCCTACTCGATAGAGTACCCCAAGACTTATAAATACGGAGTATTACAAAAGCCTTCTACCTACACAATATAGCATGTGATTTTGAAAGGACCAAAATGGCTCTAATAAGAGCATTTTTGGACGGACCATTTGAGTGGGTGTGAGAACATTTTTGTTGTTCATACTTTTCTTCACTTATTCTCTAAAAAGATGCTTACATCTTTATCACATGCAAAACCTCCATTATTCATAGTTTTCTTTCTATCAAAACATGAGAAGTTTTGATTCAAATTGTTCATAAAGATTACTA
Organism: Silene latifolia; assembly: GCF_048544455.1. Taxonomy (NCBI): domain Eukaryota; kingdom Viridiplantae; phylum Streptophyta; class Magnoliopsida; order Caryophyllales; family Caryophyllaceae; genus Silene; species Silene latifolia. The sequence goes on along the minus strand of NC_133532.1, from coordinate 74,862,497 downwards.
ATATTATTAGTGTAATATATGAGTATTAGTAATCAATTTTAAGGTAGACTACTAAACAAATATCTAGCACATATTATTTAGTAGTGATAAGGGTTTAATCTTGGGTGCAATCAAAAGGAGTGGCTTCTATACTTGGAGTCTTTGGAGGATCATCCTATTACTCATCATAGCTCAAGAACAAGTTAAGGTAGGAGACCTTACTTGTGCCCATAAAACCGAAATTAACAATGTAAGGGACATTGTTTTCTTATAAATCTCTTATTTTGTTATGCATGCACTAGATCTAAAGAACAAATAATTAAGAAGTTAATTAGTTCATTATTAGAGAAGTCTAATAAGAGGTAAACAAACCTAACAAGTGGTATCAAAGCATAAGAATGTTGCATGCATAATCGGTTACTGTTTTTCCGAGTTAAAATGTTAACATATAAAACTAAAAATTTGAGTTTTATGAAGATAAAGCCACGAAAATTTTTGCATGTTATATATTCTGGTCCTAAAATGTTTGTAGGTCATTTTTATGATTTATGAAAATTTATTGCTCATTTTAATGATTTTTAGTGATTTTATTACATTTTTATGAGTAAAATGAACTTTTATTCACTAAAATAAGTTGTCCTTCACTACTGGCCGTGGTATTTTAGTATGAACTCACATGAATATTTGATGTATTACATGTAAAATATCATATTAATGTGATTAATATTTCATGATTTATGAATTTTTAGTGTAAAAATGGCATAAATGGAAGTTAAAATGACTAAAAATGGTTAAACTTACTCTCTGACCTTGAAAGGTTTATATGGCCTCACATGCATATTTTAAAAGTTGTGTGTAAAATCTCGTATTAATTGAGTTAATATTGCATGATTTATGATTTTTATGAGATACAAAATGGATTAAAAGAGGTAAAATGGTTAAAACTAGTTAAATTTCGTATTAGGCTATGAAACTTTAATATGTTGTCACTTGCATGATTTACAGAGTGTATGTAAATTTCTAGATGAAATGATCTCATTTTGCATGATTTATGAATTTTTAATGTAAAAATGGCATAAATAATGACTATTTTAGCATAAACTGCTAAAACGAATTACATGCCATGAGAAAATTATTTTAGATTGAATAAATATCCCACTAATCAGATCTAAGGTTGTAAAATTGATTGGATTAATTTTTGGATACTTTAGATATTTTATGAGATAAAACCGGTAAAATGCAACTATATTTTCTCAAAAATTAATTCGAAAATTTTAACCATTATTTTTGAAATCATGAGTGTCATGGAATTATTCCAGAATGTTCAAAAATTTAAAATTCAAATTTTGAAATTATTGTAATTTAATTTGGATTTATTTCATAAATATTATGATTTTAAGGTAAAAAATGAGCATAAAAATTAAATGAAGTTGAATTATTGTCAAAAATTGAATGATGACTAATTTTTGAGTCCTAAGAGTGTTAATATAATTAACTTGAGCTTAGATGTGATTTATGTGTTAATTTGTGATTTTAAGAAGTTATTATCACGCATTTCCATAAAACCGGGTAATATACACGATATAAGTTAAATAGGGCGATTTGGCACATAATTTGGCACGATAGATACATATTATAATGCTGCATATTTCAATTGTTGAATGTCTTTATTTATATAATTTTGAATTATGTAATTTTATCTTAGTATGACCTTAGTTTTAATCGATATTACTCGTAATGAAAGGGAATATTGATTCGGTTGTAATTTAATGTGATCTCGTATCACTTTTATTTTTACTAGTTTTTCCATTTTACAAATGTATAATAGGAATAGCTTTGTATTTTTATTATTATTTGTAATTATGGAGTATCTCCAAAAACGGTGCGATTCGGAAAGGTGATCCGACGAAGACGGAGTTCTTGGGAAGCGTGCCACTTGAAGATTCAAGGGACCAATGGAGTTGGTTTCCGAATATGTAATAGATTATTTGATTTTCTATTTTTAGGAAGGCCATACTAGGAATTTTTATTATTACTTTGCATTTCTTTTAATATGTTACATGCATTGCCAAATCGCCATAAACAACAACATGCATTTCATATCGAGTCATCGACCGTGTCAATTATAATTATCGTAGTTCACCACTTTAGTTCACTTAAAACGTCATAGATAATAAATTGACAAGACCTCTCACATATAATAATTGAGAATTAGCCTTACCAAATAGTAGAAACCATGAATCCCAATTTCATAAGGAAGTAGGCTCGGATCACCAGGGTACTAAACTTGTTACGTTGGGTAAGTGGGTAATAAAATGTTATTACATCGACATTTGGATTGAGCTCAACGGAAGTATTCCTGACCGTAGTCGCATGTGTTCCGGGCTAAAGATGAAAATTAGAGTAATTTTTATCGACCGAGAGTTCTAGAAGTAGAATCGATGAAGAGGTTAATCCACCGAGTTATATTAATAAGGGATGACTCGGCTCACCGTACCCATATTAATATGAATTTGGATCTCGGGATCATTTATAAAAGTTGGGTAGAGGTCACTATATAAATGCAATACTTGTAGTTAAATTTACGAGTATTATTAAAACGATAGATGTTAATTATTTCCTCCATTTCCGGTTTTTGTAGTTAATTATACGCAATGAATTTATCTAATACTCCTACACCAATCACCGTTGATACATGGCTCCAATCACTTGATGAAAAATGCTCCGAGTATGACAATGATACGATTAGAGAATTACGCATTGGCATTGGTCAGGATGGAAATTTTTGCTTCTTTACCACCTCCACACCACACACTCCCATATTATTGCCCACCACTTTGGTAGGAAAATCTTGTGAAGAAAATCTCACTAAACCAAAGGCATCCTTGTTTGAAGAAACAAGGAGAAATACTAAATCCAGTGGGAGTTCTAGCAAGAGTGTCCTTGCAACTGAAAGGAGTATTGGTATTAATAAAGGAAAGGCAAAGATGGGTGAGAAACCCAAACCTGATAATGAATTGGAAATGGATAGTGGGACTACCAAAACCAAGACCAAGAAGGGTGCCCAATTCTATGAAGGATGTCATTATTGTAATGTAATGGGCCATTGGAAGCGAAATTGCCCCAAGTATTTGGGAGATATCAAAGTTGGACTTATTACTCCAAGTGGGACTTAGAAATGTGGAAAAGCTAAACAAGAGTGATATGAATCTCCGACAAGGAAATGGAGCTAGGGTAGCCGCCACTTCAAGAGGGACTTATGTACTTGTTTTAGTTAATAGCTTTGAGTTGTAATCTACATAATTGTTATTATGTACCCACCTTGTCTAAAACATTATTTCCATTTCTATGTTAGACATGAAAGGATTTATTTTGTTGAAAATAGACATGGCTGTGAGCCATGTTACTTATCTTTATGATATACAAGTTTTAGACACTTCTAACTCAAGCAAAGATATCTTCATAATACGATTCAGAAGACTCATAACTAGTAATCCAAATGATTTGTACATTTGGCTTTTTCGATTAGGTCACATAAATGAGAAACGCATTAAAGGCTAGTGTCGACTAGATTTAATGAACCATTTGATTTTCAATCATATGGAATATGCGATTCTTGTCTCCTATACAAAATGATTTGTACTCCCTTTAGTGGTAAAGGGACAACGAGTAAGAGATTTGTTGGGACTAATACATGCCGATGTATGTGTTCTAAATAAGCATCACCGCAAGGGGAATTTATGACTACTTCATCACTTTTACTAATGATTTCAGTAGATATGGGCATATTTACTTGATCAAATATAAAGTGAAGCATTTGAGAAATTTGAAGAATTTTCTAAATGATGTAAAGAACCAATTGAACAAAGGACTAAAGCATTACGATCCGATCGTAGAGGCAAAAGATCTAAGTAATAAATTTGATTTATTAAAGATGGATTATGACCTAGTGTCACTACCCATAACATCAAACTAATATGAGTCAGTTTGAGTTATTGAACTCAATTTTGGGAATTTGCAATCCAAAACGGACAAGTAATTCTGAACGGATGGTCAACCATGAGATACCTAAAATAAAGAGTCTGTTTAACAAATAACATGGATCAGAGAAACTTCCAATACTCCATATATGTTTGTAACTCACAAAGCTATCTCTCAAGAAGATAGATGTATTTCTGAGAGATAGAGTGGGAGTAGATTGGATCGTTACAAACATGTCTTATAGTTAGAGTGTTACTTTGTGAAAGTAATGGAACTATAATCTATAAAGATAGAATGAGAGTATAGTTCAGTGGGAGTTTAGGGCACATGTCTTATTCTTAAAATATTGATTTGTGAAAGTAATGGTATTATGACCTTATTCCAAATCGACCTTGTTACATACAAGCCGTAGCATTACAATCCGGAAATTGTTACTCAAGAGTAGATGTAATTTAAGGCGAGGGTCTCTTTAAAAGTAAATAGAGCTTTAAAGTACTCAAATGCATAATATTGACATGAAGATGTTGATCAAGATTAATTATGTTAGGAATTGCTGCATTTCATTTTAATGAAGAATGGCAAATAAAATTCACTTTTCTAAAATGGGAATTTAGAGAAGGATGTGTTTGCAACACAAAAGCTTAGATAAAGATCTAGGAATCCTAACATCTTATGCGTAGCTTTCTTAAGTGATCCTAGAATGGTCTTAAGCAAACTTTAAAGGATTATACTTTTCGTTCATGTGATAATAGTGAATGGTTTTATTCACATGATTGAATAATCATGATTATACATGGAGTTAAGTGGGAGCTAGAATTGTTTCTCCATGTCTTATATGTTGATGACATATTACTTATTGAGAATAATGTACCAATGCTCTCTTCTGTGAAAGAGTGATTGGAGACATGGAAAGGGATACAAAGTATTCTAGATTTTGAATCTATGAGAGAGAATATTGGCATAGAGTTGAGAGTCTTATGAGGATAAGATCTTTCGTATCTGTTTAACATCAACAAGGTCGAATGGATTATTCATGTTGATGGAAGTGGAATTACTATGATGGAGTCATAGTCGTTCATTGAATCTATTAAGTTGTTGATTACATGAAATCGATTTCTAATGTTTCCGCCATTAGAATGATCATGTATGCCAACAGACACACATGCCATGGTGTCATATATGCTAAGAGCATAATAAGTCAATAACAAGTTAATTTCCATGATAGGGTTTATGAGAGCCTTAAAGAACACCCTTGAGATTCTTGAGAAGAATTAAGGATTCATTCATATGTTTGGATGATAAACTAAGTTACGTGTTGAAGGGTTGCACAAACTTTAGTTTCCAAACTAAAAAGGATTTGTTGAAATCCTAGGATGTCTCATTGATTTAGGAGTAAGAGACTAGAAAAGTGTTTTAGTTTCGTGCATTGCAAATTCTACAAAAGGAATATAAGTAAAATGTGATAAAATGGTCAACGTAGGATTAAGGGTGAATCCCTCTACAAATGACTTTATCACAAGTTATGCGATAATAGTGGGAGCATCTTTTGAGTTAAAGAGCCCAAGTTTAGTAAGAAAACTAGATAAATACTTAGAAATAAATTCAAGTTATAAGAAATAACATTGAATAGAAGGAAATAATAATTGAAAAAGTTGGAATATATGGATATAGGGTATATCCACATGCCAAGCTTTTATTGCATTTTAACTAGTGTTAATAATACACTAAAGATTATAGGATATGAAGTAGTAATAGTGTATTGACTATTCATATGTGATAATCGCATTTATCGTTTGAGTTTCATTAAACTCACCCGTTACCTTGTCGTATCCGAATGGGTTGTAGAGACAAATTGAACCCCATTAAAGTGAACTGGATTGACATGGTTTTCGCCCCTATTTACTTATATGAGGTGACGTCTCGAAGTGACTAGAGTGTGATGCAATTGATGGCAACTTCTAGTGCCATAGAGTCATACGGGATGACTAGTCGATCACATAGGCAGACTGTATGGGACACTCTGTCGGGCAGTGACCGCTTATAAAGTTCAGGTAATTCATAAAGCCTGGTCGTTGGTCGGACTAAATCTTTTCGGTAACTTGTCAATAGGAGCACCTAGACCAAAACACAATTTATAGCTTCACAAACAACTCTACAATCAGTAAAGAGGCAAGTAAAGGTCGGATCCCAAGGGACGGGAATTGAGATGAGGTTTCTATTGCAACTAGTGGTGTCTTAGGGGTGTCACAATTGGGGTTGATGTAGAAGGTCACTAAACTAAATAGCAATGAAAGTAAACAAGCAAGATGAATTAAAAAGGGTTGTAAACAATTGATAAAAAGCACTAGGGTATCATGGGATCATAGGGGATTCATGGGAATTGATCATACAAACATGTTCTCAAATTATAAGCAAGCAATTATTGTTGTGATGGATTGAGTTGGGTTATATCTTACAATCCTAGGAAAGTTTGGGTCCCGGAGCCGAATCGATTAGATTGTACAACACCTACAAGTCGACTTAGTCTTCCCTACTCAACAACATGCATGGTCTAATGAGACTCGAGTTGGTTTATGTCTTACAAGTCTCATTGAAAAGATAGGTGATGGGTAAAAAATGCAAGGATTCATAGGCTCACATTTCATCAAACATAACATGTGCATGAGTTGAGATCATAACAAGCAAGCAAATAAACCATGAAAGCATATTAATTTAAGCATGAATCATTCCCCATGTTGGTTTCCCCTAATTACCCATTAACCCTAGCTAGGTGACTACTCACTCATTATCATGTTGAACATGCTAGCAAGGTTGTCAATCATACCAACAAAGTGAAACATGATGAACAAATGAAAGTAATTAGCAATAATTAAAAAGGGATTAAGAGAATTATACCTACTAATGATTCCAGTAATAAGCAAAGAGTAAAAGAAGTACTTGATGCTTGATTGAGAGGTTGTCAATCTCCCAATAATAACCCAAATAATCTTCAATTACCCAAAATAAAGGATGAACAAAAGAGAGATTAAGAAAATAAAACTTGTATTAAAACTTGATTAATTGTTGATTACAAAACTAAAGAGAGATTTGATTGATATTAACTACTCTAAGAATTGATAAGAAGAAACATGCTCTTCTAATTAGAGTAATGGGGTATTTATAGTGGGGATTAGGTGTACGAATTAGGGTTAACTAAGGGCTTAAATGACGATTAAGTCCCTACTTAGGGAAACGCCGGTATTTTTGGAAGGATGGGCATCTTTCTTTGAAGCTTGAAAAACGAAGTTGTGCTGCCTTGGAATCCGTGCGTCTTAGGCTCGGGACGGCCGGATTCGTGAGTTGTTGCCCGGGCGTCTTTGGGAGAAGACGGGCATCTTTTGGTTGCTGCTGCCCGGGCGTCTTGTAAGGAAGACGCACGGATTGTGGCTTGGTGGACGGGCGTCTTCTTGAGAAGACGCACGGATTGCCATGCAGCGTGCTTTCTTCTTCTTTTCTTCCCTTTTCTTCATAAAATCCTTGGGGATTTCCTCGAGGATGCAAGTATCTTTTCTCATCATTGCCCATCTACTATAGTATGTACAAAGGCCTTCTAATCTTGTATCTCCTTGCTGCTTGGTCATTGAATTCAATCAATTTAGCCTCGTTTTGCCATTAAAATGCAAGGTTTGCACTCCTTTCCTACCAAGGACACAAAACCTCAAAGAATATGCAAAACAAAGAACTAAAGACAATAAATGACCCAAGTATGCACTAAAAAGCATGGGAACAAGGCTAATTCGGGGACTAAATATGCTCTAATTATGGTCACATCAAATATCCCCAAACCGAACCTTTGCTCGTCCCGAGTAAAGAGGTGACAAAGACTAGGACAATTATTTAAACTAACCTAATAACATAGCCGATATGAGACAATTAGCGGGTCTCACTCCGCCCCTTCAACTCACAACAAGACAACCATGAGGTAGGATGCCTTCTTGCAAGGCAAGGTGGGTCTTGCCAAAATGGCGATACATCCAAACATTAAGCACACAAAAACAAATAATGGATGCATGTACAAAAGAATAGCCACTTTCCTCATCTAAGTGGCGGAAATTATCTACAAGGGATGCAATTCAAGGGTACACACTCCTTCATAGATGTAATTTCTTCAAACTACTAAGCCTAGAAGGATACCAATAAATCACCTCCAAATTGTGTCAAGCTAGGGTACCTTTGTCCTCAATCGTTAAATGCTTTTGTCAAGAGTAGACTCCCTATGGTGTTAGAAACACTGGAGGATCGCGGAATTCCCCCTCTTGCCTAGACAAGAAGAAGGGTCGTCCCCTCTCTACCATGCACAAAAATGGATACGATGGATAAAGGGATCGATAGAATTTGAGTTTCACTTTGGGAGTTTGCTTTCATTTTTGTTCCCCCCCCCCCCCAATTTCATGTGGCATATAACATTTGAGAACACTTTCTTGCCAGTTCTTTTTGATTTTTGGCAATTCAAAACTTGACAACTTTCAACTTTTCTTTGCATTTCTTTTGAACATTTTCAAAGTCACCCCATATGTAGTGAGGGTGGCTTATATTTGAAGCTTTAGGAGTTATATTTTTGCTCCTCTTTTCATTTGATGCATTTTTGCATACTTTCTTTCACTTTTCATTTCATTGAACTCAAATTGATTTCTTTTTGTGCCCATTCTCTTTGATGACAAAAATGTGGTAGAACATGGATGATGGATGGATGCATGGTTTCAAGGGTCACCTTGGAATAATCGGTAGCCAAGGAGTTATCACACCATAAGGTACTCTTGACTAGGCCTTAATCCATGGGTCAAAGGATACTAGCATGACACATCCTAGGGTGTTTTACAAGTATTCTAACAAGCAAAGTCTTAAGAAGAAAAAGCATCTACTAGGGCCTATATACACTTGTCAAGCTTCCCAAGTAGACGGTTTCGCAAAATTTTTCTAACATGCAAACTACATGCCATGATGCAACTAACATATAAACATCCTAATGCAAATGATTCTACCAACTATTATGACATATACACTAAATGCAAGTCCTAAGTTCACATTGTTGTAACGCATCAATCAAATAAAGCCACATAGTCATTAACATAAAGAGGAAAAAGGAGATTGGAAAGATCATACCATGCGGTCTTCAATATCCTCATGTCTCGGATGTGGCGTAGTTGATCAATGTGAACAAGGGTAAAACAAACACGATATATACAACAATATATACACGACTACACTACAAAGGAAATGAACATGTTTTTGGTTTTTCAATTTCTCAAATTTTTATGGTTTTTTGAAATTTTCAATTTTTTTGGATTTTTGAATAGAAGTTAAGTTAGAATTCCCCATCCCCACACTAATATGGGCATTGTCCTCAATGGCCAAAATGATGGGAAATCATGCAAGCATGATGCATGAATTCTACACTAAATGCAAGCTACACTAATCTACACTACATGATGCATGGGTTTTTGTTTATGACGGAGAGGATAATTTAGATTACCTCCCGTTGTGTATGTATGTACTTCCCCAAACCGAGTTAGACATTATTTCTAATGTCCTAAGGTTGGGTGTATTTTATGCACACACAATGCAATGCATGAAACTAAATTTGTCATTTTGGATTTTCAAAAGTGGGAACAATAAAATAAGAACACCTCAATGGGGTTGAGGTGTTAGTCCTCTATGTTGCTAGGACTACTCCAATCATGATCAAGATAAATAAATAAAACAAAGAGGTAGACAAACCTCAAGAGGGTAGGAGCCTCCAAAGCTTGCTAATCCTCCATCATATCATCATCTTCCTCAATAGAAGTGGACTCATCACCACTTCCTTCTTCACTTTGTTGTTCACTTTGTTCATCATCCTCTTCTTCTTATTCTTCACTAGCCTCTTCATCAATGCCATCAACAACCGCATCACCGACAACCTCATCGTCACCCGGACTCTCATCCCTAGATGCACTCGGAAAGAAGACTTCCCTATCTGCCTAACTAGGCAAAGGACATGAAGGATCAAGGAGTCCTTGCCTAGCTAAATGAAGGAGGGGTGGATATTGGGCTAAGTAAGCATCTTCCCGATCCTTAAAAGCTTGCTTGTGCATCTCTTGCATAAGAAGAGTCATATAATCTTTGCTTGCTTCAACACCTTCCGGTTTGAACTCTTGGTACTCGAAAGGATAGGGTGGTGTGACAATGGAAGAGGAGGGCATTTCAATTTCACCCTTTTGTTGTTTGATGATGTACTCGACTTCTTTTGAAAGGGGAAGGAGATAGTTGGTCCGGTGGACACTTAAACGACAAATCTTCGAAGGCAAAGTAAAAGATCTAGCCTCACTAGTGAGCCACCCATACTTGGTGTAAAGAGGGTTATGAGAGACCCACTTGTATTTGTTTATCATAGTATCAATATCAATGAGAGGACCACCCTTTTTCGCCACATACTTGCTATCCTTATTGAAGTTCGGATCAAAGTATTTAGCCAAAAGAGTGACTAGACCTCCATTCACAATATCGGTAGTGCCTTGCTTCCCACAATCAACATTTAGCCATCTATCCACCAAAAGCCATAGAGAGTTGAAAGGCTTGGTGAATTCCCTTCCAATTTTTAAGGCCGACTCAAGAAGAACAAAATCGAGCTTGGTAAAGTGGTTGGTGTCTTTTCTTGCAATGATGGTGTTCCCTATGACCTTTTGCCACACTCTAATGCCCGGATGGTGGACTAATAGAGCGCTACTAGCATGATAGTTCTCAAATTTCCTTCCGGAAATCGCCTCCCAAAGAGGAGCGGGGTCATACTTGCCAACATTCTTGAAATAACTATGTGAATCATTAAGACCCAATGCTTTACCCATTTCCTCAAAGGATATGCACCTACTAACATTAGCTAGGCGGAACTCAATGTTTTCCATGGTCTCTACATTATTGACTTTCAAAGAACTCATGAATTCTAAGGTAAGGGAGGGGTATGTCAATTCTTTTATTATAAACAATTTTTCCAACCCCATGGCTTTAAAGAAGGCTCTAGTTTGCTCAAGGACACCCAACTTATCTAAGGCATCTTCACAAATAAACTTGGTGGATAGAAATGATTTTCTAGCATACTTCGCAAAAGTGTCCCTATGGGATTTGGAAATGAAAATTACCTCCGGATAGTTCGAAAGTTGAGCAATTTCCGGAGTAGTTGAAGTTGTTGCTTCCAAGGGAGGTTGTTCTTGTTGTACTTCTAAGTTTGAGCTAGCTACCACCATAGCCAATGAGGCTTTCTTTGCTTGAAGACTCTTTTGTCTTGTTGATAGTGCCTTTGCCTTTGGTGCCTTTGTTGCTCCTTTTGTCCTTGCCATTGATGCTTGAACCAAGAAAAGAGTGAAAATCTTCAATTTCCAAGTGTACCCAAATCGATTTCAAGATGAAAGGCTTTGCCTTTATAAATTCAAAAATCGACTCAAAGGTTGAAGATTTTGGTGCTTGGCTTGATTTTTGTTGAAAGAGGAGTGATTAATTTTTGTTAGAAGGATGTTTTGATTTGATTTTGATGAATGTGGTTGAGGAAATCTTGTTTTTGTGATGGAGAGGATGAGGGTTTTGAGTATTGGGGTTTATGGGTAGTGTTTTGAATGAAGGAATGAAGAAATGAATGTGGGAGGGGGGTTTATAAAAGACCCGAAAATTTTGAAATGCAGGGGGAGGACGGGCGGCTTTCCTTCGGGACGCCGGATTACTGTCTGATCAGGTTGAGAAATCCTCGCCTAAAGACGGCGGATTCTAGCAAAGACGCACGAATTTGTAATTGCGGGACGGGCGTCTTTCAGTGAAGACGGGCGGATTCCTTTCCAGGGATTTATCTTGTTTTTCTCAGCCAAAAAGACGGGCGTCTTCTCTTGCAGGACGGGCGTCTTTCTGAGGACGGGCGGATTCTTTGCAGGACGCCTGGATTTGCTAACAGTCCCAAAATTTCAAAATTTCAGCTCATGAAGGACGGGCGGATTCTGACCAAGACGCCCGGGTTGCCTGAAGACGGGCGTCTTCCCTTGAAAACGCTCGGATTCTTCCCCTTTTACCCGGATTCAGTTCCATCCGTGTATTAGCATATCCCTTATCATTTTTTCATTCTTCAAAATCTCGTGTTCTTCATTGTGGGGGCACTACTAAGGCATGGATAGCTTAGGCAATTGCTATCCCCACACTAAGCTAAAGCACTACACATCAATTGAAATTATTAGTCCCTCCCTCACTTCTCTCAAACATGATAATTATCTTGATCAAGGCATAAAAATCCAAAAATGACAAAAAATGCAATATGAGAATTAAAATGCGAGTTAGGGAGTTAGAAATATTTACAAATGGTGGTTTAGGGAGGACTCCACCAAACTCTCATCCTTAGTGAGATGTCATGGGGGCATGTCCAAGGTGTTGTTGATGTTGCTCAACACCTTGAAGAAGTAATCAAAAGCTTGTTCATTGTCGTGATAAAGATCTTCAATAGATCTCTACCCTTGTTGTCGGTCTTGATCGATAGCATTACCAATATAGGGATTGAAAATCCCTTCAAATTCATCGTCCCAAAGACCACACACTTCATCTACTTGATCACTAAAGATCTCTTGAGTTGATAGAGACAATTCTCCCATTATCTTGTCTTGGCCAATGAGGCCATCTTCTTTATTGCTTGACTTTGATGAGCTTTTCAAGCTCTCTTTGTTACAATTCACTTGCTCTTTGAATGGAGCATCTTCAATTTTCTTCTTCCATTGGAGTTCCGACTTCCTCCTATCATCCTTCCCGCTATAATGATCAATCATAAAACATGGTTCATGCAAACGGGGAGCTCTCATAGTCTTGTCAAGATTGAAAGTTATACTCTCATCTCCCACTTCTAGAGTGAGCTCTCCATGTTTTACATCAATCACCGCACCCGCGGTGTGTAAGAAAGGTCTTCCTAGAATGATTGGAATGTTGGAATCTTCTTCCATATCAACAATGACAAAGTCCACCGGCATGAAAAATTTCCCAATTAAATGCGGAACATCTTCCCATATTCCTAATGGTGTCTTCGTCGATCTATCGGCCATTTGGAGTGTGATATTGGTGCATTTAAGCTCTCCCATCCCCAACCTTTAACTCACCGAGTACGGCATAACACTCACACTAGCCCCTAGATCACATAAGGCTTTGTTGATCGTGGTGTCGCCAATGGTACACGGTATTGAGAAGCTTCCCGGATCCTTGAGTTTTGGAGGTGAACTCCCTTGAAGTATTGCACTACTCACCTTAGTGAAGGTGATAGTCTCAAGCTTCCGGATCGACTTCTTCTTTGTGAGGATGTCTTTCATGTATTTCGCATAGGCCGGCACGTGATTGATTAATTTCGTGAAAGGAATTGAGACTTCCAAATTCTTCACAATTTCCATAAATTTTCCAAGCTGGTCATCGAATTTAGGCTTGGCTTGACGACTTGGAAAAGGAAGTCTAATCACAATGGGCTCCTTCTCCTTGACCTTGTCTTCATTTTTCTTTGAAATTTCTTCTTTTGATGATTCTCAATCTTTGGAGTTTTGCACAATTTCTTCCTTGTCACTAGCTTCCACAACTTTATCCTCAACTTGCTTCTTCGGTGCTTCATACCTTGTACCACTTCTCAAGTGAATGGCACTAACCGTTTCATGTCTTGGGGGATTACTTTGAGGTGGTAATTGCCCCTTTTGTCTTTTTGAGCTTGAAGATGCTAGTTGAGTCAATTGGGTTTCCAACATTTTGGTGTGAGCTAGGATGTTGTTGATGGTGGTTTCCTTTGCTTGACTATCCTTTTGCATTTAAGTGAAAAACTCTTGTTGATTCTTTTGCATTTGAAGGACCGCTTTTTGAACATCAAAACCTTGGTCATTTTGTTGATTGTATGGAGATTGATTTTGGTAACCTTGGTTTTGGTTGTAAAAGGGTCTTTGATTTTGGTTCCTCATGAGAAGTGGGGTGTATGTTGTTTGAGGGTTTTGAACATTTCGGCTTTTGTATGAGAGATTTGGATGGAATTTGGTGTTTTCATTGTAATAGTTAGAATAAGGGGTACCACTCTTGTATGCTTGGAAAGCATTCACTTGTTCATTTGTTCCCCTACATTCACTTGGGTCATGTCCCAAAGTTACACAATTCTCACATATCCCACTTGGGATTGATGAAGATGCTGTCATGGCATTAACATGATGCTTTGGCGATTTTGAGACTTCTTCAAGTCTAGGCATAGCCTTTTCAAACTTCAAATTGATGGTATCAATGTGAGCACTAAGTTGAGCACCCAATTGAGTAACGGAGTCCACTTCATGCTTTCCTCCTCTAGTAGCCTTGCGAGGTCTACTATATTGTGAGTTATGGACCGCCATTTCCTCAATTTTGTTCCAAGTTTGATTGTCATCAACTTCGGTGAACATTCCATTTGATCCCATGTTGAGAATGTTCCTTGAATCTTCATATAGACCGTTCCAAAATTGTTGTACCAAGAACCACTCGCTAAGTCCATGGTGAGGACATGAGCGAGAAATTCCTTTGAACCGCTCCCAAGCTTCATACAAAGATTCTTCATCCCTTTGCTTAAAACCCGTAATTTGAGCTCTTAGCATGTTAGTCTTTTCCGGTGGGTAGAACTTTTTGTAGAAAGCTAGAGCCAATTTCTTCCAAGAATCAATTCCGAGAGTGGCCTTATCAAGGCTCTTCAACCATTGTTTCGCGGTGCCAATTAGAGTAAAAGGAAATAAGACCCATCGAATTTGGTCTTGAGTTACACCGGTTTGAGAAATCGCATCACAATAGTCACAAAAAGCCTCCATATGAGAGTGAGGGTCTTCACTCGGCATCCCCCCAAATTGGCTTCTTTCGACTAATTGGATAAATGCGGATTTGGCAATAAAATTTCCGGTTAGATGTTGTGGTGTGGGAGTACCATTGGGTAGGTTCTCCTCGGTGGGTACGGAATGTGATGAAAACTTAGGCATTGTGGGTTGATTTTGTGTTGTATTTTGTGTTGGGTTCTCCTCACCTTCTCTTGCAAAAGGGTTGATGAACTCAATAGTTGGTTGAATATCTACAACCTCACCAATACCTCTCAAATTTCTCCTAGCAACTCTTCTAATGGTTGTCAAAGTTCTTTCAATTTCACGATCAAAAGGTAGCAAGTCACTTTGTGACCTTCTAGACATGCAAAATATCAAACAACTCGAAAACAATTAGAACAAACCTTGAGGAGTTTTACTTCCTCAAGGCAAAGAAAGACACAACTAATAACAATATAAGAAAATCTAAATCAAGTTAACACCGTCCCCGGCAACGGCGCCATTTTTGGTCGGACTAAATCTTTTCGGTAACTTGTCGTAAGGAGCACCTAGACCAAAACACAATTTATAGCTTCACAAACAACTCTACAATTAGTAAAGAGGCAAGTAAAGGTCGGATCCCAAGGGACGGGAATTGAGATGAGGTTTCTATTGCAACTAGTGGTGTCTTAGGGGTGTCACAATTGGGGTTGATGTAGAAGGTCACTAAACTAAATAGCAATGAAAGTAAACAAGCAAGATGAATTAAAAAGGGTTGTAAACAATTGATAAAAAGCACTAGGATATCATGGGGTCAAAGGGGATTCATGGGAATTGATCATACAAACATGTTCTCAAATTATAAGCAAGCAATTATTGTTGTGATGGATTGAGTTGGGTTATATCTTACAATCCTAGGAAAGTTTAGGTCCCGGAGCCCAATCGATTAGATTGTACAACACCTACAAGTCGACTTAGTCTTCCCTACTCAACAACATGCATGGTCTAATGAGACTCGAGTTGGTTTATGTCTTACAAGTCTCATTGAAAAGATAGGTGATGGGTAAAAAAATGCAAGGATTCATAGGCTCACATTTCATCAAACATAACATGTGCATGAGTTGAGATCATAACAAGCAAGCAAATAAACCATGAAAGCATATTAATTTAAGCATGAATCATTCCCCATGTTGGTTTCCCCTAATTACCCATTAACCCTAGCTAGGTGACTACTCACTCATTATCATGTTGAACATGCTAGCAAGGTTGTCAATCATACCAACAAAGTGAAACATGATGAACAAATGAAAGTAATTAGCAATAATTAAAAAGGGATTAAGAGAATTATACCTACTAATGATTCCAATAATAAGCAAAGAATAAAAGAAGTACTTGATGCTTGATTGAGAGGTTGTCAATCTCCCAATAATAACCCAAATAATCTTCAATTACCCAAAATAAAGGATGAACAAAAGAGAGATTAAGGAAATAAAACTTGTATTAAAACTTGATTAATTGTTGATTACAAAACTAAAGAGAGATTTGATTGATATTAACTACTCTAAGAATTGATAAGAAGAAACATGCTCTTCTAATTAGACTAATGGGGTATTTATAGTGGGGATTAGGTGTAGGAATTAGGGTTAACTAAGGGCTTAAATGACGATTAAGTCCCTACTTAGGGAAACGCCGGTATTTTTGGAAGGATGGGCATCTTTCTTTGAAGCTTGAAAAACGAAGTTGTGCTGCCTTGGAATCCGTGCGTCTTAGGCTCGGGACGGCCGGATTCGTGAGTTGCTGCCCGGGCGTCTATGGGAGAAGATGGGCGTCTTCTGGTTGCTACTGCCCGGGCGTCTTGTAAGGAAGACGAACGGATTGTGGCTTGGTGGACGGGCGTCTTCTTGAGAAGACGCACGGATTGTCATGCAGCGTGCTTTCTTCTTCTTTTCTTCCCTTTTCTTCATAAAATCCTTGGGGATTTCCTCGGGGATGCAAAGATCTTTTCTCATCATTACCCATCTACTATAGTATGTACAAAGGACTTCTAATCTTGTCTCTCCTTGATGCTTGGTCATTGAATTCAATCAATTTAGCCTCGTTTTGCCATGAAAATGCAAGGTTTGCACTCCTTTCCTACTAAGGACACAAAACCTCAAAGAATATGCAAAACAAAGAACTAAAGACAATAAATGACCCAAATATGCTAAAAAGCATGGGAACAAGGCTAATTCGGGGACTAAATATGCTCTAATTATGGTCACATCAGTCGTGGCAAGATCTACTATAGTATTCTTATGAGTCAATTCTTTTAACTAGAGACTATTCGCCCAAGTTGGCACCAATTTCTGATTGGCTTTGATTTATACTCTACGACTGTCGTAAAAGAGGTCAAATGGGTATATTTTGGGTTATGATGATTTGTGGCTGAACAAAGGGAAATGCGTGGCCACGCTCGGAAGGTATCTATGGTAGATAATTCCGGTCAGACAGTTACTCTCCAGATCGAGGAAACCACTCAAGATGTGATCAAGTGTAAGTACGACCTGCAAGACACCGTGCATTGAGTGGGAGATTGTAATAGGACAAGAGAATTGGTGACGCACACTTGTCTCAAACAAGTGGGAGATTGTTGGAAAATGTGTCCTCAACAATAGTGCGGTCACATGATTTAATATCATAATTAAATCTCATATTAAGAATTGAAGATACCTCATTTCTGCACCTCCCGCTAACCACCGTTGATGATTGGGCCGCATGTTTGGTACGCAGAACAATTTGTGACAGTTCGTAATTTTATCGTCAAGTGATCGCTCAAACATTTATGTCTACCTCTTAATTCTCATCTACGTGCCGATATGGTCGTTTTGGCAGTAATTAGAGTACATTTGGAGTCCGGGCCTAAAACCGTCTTCATTTTCTGATAACCGTTAAAATGCCGAGTCAGAATGTTCTGGAATGTTCCGGATATTTCTATTCCATATTTTACAATATTTTAACCTTTGGCAAACAATTTCCCGTAATATTCACACAAAATATTAAGGAAAACCAAATTATTCCGTTATTTCATAACCAAAACACGGAAATCTTTCTTCCGGAGGGGGAAACCACTTGGGAAAGGACGCAGCAAGTGCTGCGCCTCTTCCAAGAGATGCAGTGTCTGCTGTACCTCTTCCCAAGTCCTTTTCTGCGTATTTTTTGTATCTTTTCATATCTTTTCGAGATTCACTTCCAAAGTTTCTCCGAAAACCCTACTTCCTCCACGTGATTAGTATAAATAGAGACCTTCGGTCTCACATATTTCTCACGCGAGTGTCCGCCCTTCTCTTCTCCCTTTGCATTCTAGACCACGTTCTTACTTTTTGGCGTCTACGTGCTTGAACATTCGCCACGTAAGCTCGGATCTTTCTGAGTACCAGCCTCGTTTTGCATGACCGACCAATATGACCAACTCCACAATAATCAACCTTAATCAATCTGTTTAATTCCTCTTAGAGGGCACTTTCGTTTACATTCGAGTCGAGCATCACTGAACGTTAACTTAGTTCATCTCATTTCGTCAAACATGTAAGTCTGAGGGTGTAAATCTCTCTTTTATTTATTGTTGTAATCAAATTGTAAGATTTATGTCGAAAATACAATTAAAACCGATTTCTAAAACCCTTTGTTTAAACCCTTTTTACGGATTAACAGGAGACAGACGTCAAGAAGGGTTGCAGCAACTGCTGCGCGTCTTGGAAAGAACGCAGCACTTGCTGCGCCTCTTTCTGAGGTTGCCGCCGTTCTTGCTTCTCTTCTTCTTCCTTCGTCTTCTGTTGGTTTCGTCCTTTTGTTTTCTTTCGTCTTTGTTTGTTCTTATTTCATTCACATGATAATTTAACATATTGTTCATCATCATTAACATATAATTTATTATTAAATCCCGACTTATGTCCCAAATAACCGATTTGCGGGTTTTCGTCATTAAAGTCAAACCGGGTTGTAGAAATTCGATTCATTCATATTGAGTATTTGGAATGCGAGCTTTGATATATTCTTACCTGTTTATCATCGCGTCCATCATTAATTCGTCATATTTAACCTAATTATTCTATTTAATCCTTAATTTGCTAATTAACCCTTTTTAATCATGTAATTAATTCGTATTAATCGGTTTCATCCATGTTTATTGCTTTAATGACCATTAATCACATGTAAATAATATGCTAATCACTTTCACTCGAGTCAAATAGCATAATCAAGCCTTAAAATCACCAATTAACATTAACGATTTGCAATTCCGGCTTCACGGCCCGGAATCCGAGCCAAAGGAATGACGCAAAGAATCGCTGCGCCTTCCCGAGAGGCGCGGCTCTGCTGCTGCTGCCTCTTCTGGTTGATTTCTGTCTCTGAACTCCCGTCTTACTTTTACCTAGTTTTAGCTTACGTATTAATTAACTACTATTCGTATTATCACCCTTTAATTCCTGTTCGTTAATTTGTTTATTTATTTCTTTTCTCAAAATTATCCGTTTTAGAAGTATTTTCGACATAAATTGTTTAATCCAATGTAATTATTGTAATTTTCTTTGTTGTATTTATTTTTCTTGTCTTGTATTTCCTTGTGTGACTTCACATGTAATCGATCCTAAATCTCAACTTTGACCCAAGTGCATGTTAAATTACGTGATAACCGACTTAGCATTAATTCTCACATGTTAGGATTAAAACGTTGGATGTTGCATTGCATGCATATAATCGACGATATATCGAGTATAGACAATATTCCCTAATCATTAGTAGAGGCCGCTATCGAGGCGGGCGGGATTAGGTGTTCGATCAAAAGAGCTTCCTAATACGTACCCTCACCCCTTACTCCAGATCTCTGTGAACATCCGTGTTCATTGTCATCCACGAGAGTCATTCTAGACATAGAATGCTAAGGATAACGAGTTCTTGGTGTTCATGTCACTACTTTGTGTCTTGACATGGCACGAGATATTCGAACGGTTTCCAATTTTCAACAATAAATTGGTGGCGACTCCACAAATGCAAACGCTTGTTCTTCCAAAGCGCCCCCGTGGGCCCATTGTCCACAGTTTGGCGACTCCGCTGGGTATAATACACTTACGTGTAACCAAAAGGGTGAAACTTGAACAAGGTTAGGGAATAGTTTGTACAAGACAATTGTCGGTTTTCATAACTCGGACTTCCTAGATCGTTTCATTCGGCCTTCCTAGGCCCAACCCAACCCATTCGACCAATCGTCCCGTCTAAACGCTCCTAATTCTTATTTGGGCCTAAGGATGGATAGCGATTGACGTCATCCATACCATGGTACTTACTCTTGTTTGTATCAAGGACTTTCACTACTTGAGGGAATGGACTAGGAATCGGCCTTACTCTTGTTTGGTACGAGCCTCTCCACAGACTTCGGGTTTGATTGTTCGGTATGGCAACCCACCCTTTAAACCAAAACCCTTCTAAATTCACTCAGTATCCCTTATAATGCTTGTATATTGCTTGTACCATATGTGATCACCATTTTCTAAACGAAACCATGATGATTTTTGTAAAAAAACGAAATCCTTCTTTAAAATACAAAATTTCGAAATTGGGCCTAACATTAGCGCAAAACAAGCCGAAACTCTGTCCAATTGTCAAGTCAAAATTCGGGCCTCAAAACCCATTTTAAAACCTCACTTCGAGTCCACTCCTACAACTACACTAAAGTTGACTAGGACCAACATTTTTCAAACTTTGTCATTTCCTCAAAGCTCACTGACACAAGTGGCACACTCCCACTTCACAAATCAAAACATTTCTTTTCAAGGAAATGTGCTAGAGTGGTCGATCGTGTTTTGATTCGTCGTCGATCTCTTATTCAGTTTCTAAGATGCCTGAAACAAGCGACACGAACTTCAACCAACTCCAGAATGGTAATGATCAAATCCTAGCCGCGCTAGCTCGTATCCAAGTTACTCAAGACCAAGTGTATGATCGCCTCGACACCATTGAGGGCCGAATATATGCCGTAGAAACAAGGATGCCTCCTCGAGAAAGTGAAATAGCTGATGACTTCGTGAACAACTTCGGTGACGAAAACCCTCCCATAGGCATGACTGCAGCTGAGAAACGACTTCAATACTTGGAGGAACAATTGATGTATCTCAAAGGAGATGACATTTACAGGGAGAACAATCGCAAATATGAGGCTGTGAGTTCCAAATTGCCAACCAACTTCAACATGACGGATATCCCGAAATTCAAGGGGCACGAAAACCCTTTGAACCATATCCGTGCCTTTAAGGATTACATGTCTATCAAAGGCATTAAACCCGAGATGTTCTTAAGGATCTTTCCTTCATCTCTTGACACCATCCCAAAACAATGGTTCTATTCGCTAGAACACAAGAAAATCGCTACTTGGGACGATGCCGCAATCGAGTTTGCTAAACAATATGCGGATAATGCTGAAATCCAAGTCAACATGCGCACTTTAGAGGTTCTTACCCAAAATGACAAAGAAGGTTTCACCGATTTCCTAAGTCGGTGGAGGAAGACTAGTACTCAACTTGTTGAGCGCCAGGATGAAGCCACCCTCGTGGAGAAATTCGTGGACAACCTAAAGCCCATCTATGCAAATCATTTGAGGTATCAAAACATCAAAACTTTCAAAGACTTGACCGTACTAGGGACAAGGATCGAAGATGACATTAGTAAAGGGCTCTTGTTCAAAACGATAGGCCGTGGATATCAAGGCTCAACAAGTCATTGTTACGGCTCTACTAGCAAGACTGATGAAGTTAACCTCCTCGAGCCATCTAAGAAGAGTACTCCTCCAAGGAAATTCACAAATCTAGGAGACACATATTCCAACTCTCTGAAAAGGTTGATGAAGCTAGGCAAACTTCAACCCATAGGCCCTACGCCTGAACCAGAAAAGAAATCCAAGCTCTGGGATGAGAATTCGTACTGCGAATACCATAGAGGTAAGGGACATGATACAGAAAAATGCTACAAACTGAAAAATGTACTTCAAGATATGATTGAAGACGGTCGCCTACCAATACCACCTGGAGGTAAGCCTTATAACACTCAGAATCCTCTTGGAGTTCTGATGATCACAAGTGAAGAATCTACCATAGATTGTTCAAACCTCATTTCTCCAGTCAAAGATGAAATTCATACAATAGAAAGTGAAGGCAACTACTCTACCATTTCTCCAACCATCACTGATTTCATTACATGGGCAAAGAGTGTGGATAGGCAAGTCGTGGAACTAGAGAGTGTAGTGACAAAATTACGTGGCCCCAACGCCACACCTAAAGAACGTGCACCACTAGTCTTCTCCCAAAACACTACAATGCAAGAAGTAATAGCCATGGTTGATGAACTAGTCGACCAAATTATCCATTTAGAGGCTGAAATCATGAGAATGAGAGAGCTTGCTACTGTCAATGGAATATGGGCCGATGATGTTGAAGACGAGTATCTTACTGAACACTACTTAGTCAAAGTCAGTGAGGAGATAGTCCAAAATTTTGAAGATCAAGATGTAGATCACCTCACTCGTTCAGGGCGCCCATACCAAAACACCTCTCAAAATGGTCCCATAGCAAATGGTCCAACCAATGTAGTCGTACCAAATGATAACGAAGAAAGTTCTACCGACCATTTGCTAAAGCAATAACAGAAGACAAAGGCTGATCTTTCAGTCTGGCAACTATTGTCAAGCTCATTCCCACATCGCCAAGCTTTACTGCAAGCTTTGGCCAAACTAAATG
The DNA here is from genome assembly GCF_048544455.1 of Silene latifolia. Taxonomy (NCBI): domain Eukaryota; kingdom Viridiplantae; phylum Streptophyta; class Magnoliopsida; order Caryophyllales; family Caryophyllaceae; genus Silene; species Silene latifolia. The sequence continues at coordinate 74,839,963 of NC_133532.1, read as the reverse complement.
TGGCGCATAACTCCACACCCGACGACGTGGTCAACTTGGTCTTCCAAGAATCACCAAAGCTAAGTAATCCTATTACTTTCTCGGATGAGGATTTGCCACCTTTCGGTGCTAGTCATAACTTGGCTCTTTATATCACTGTCATTTGCTTAAAGAAGAATGTGCCAATGACTTTGGTAGATGATGGCTCCGCAGTCAATGTCATACCCTTGAAAACGGCATACAAGTTGGACAAGAAAGAATCAGATTGGACCCCTACCAACCAAGGTGTTCGCGCATATGATGGTACACGTCGAAAGGTGGTAGGACTTGTTAACCTAACCATAGCCACAGGGCCGATTGAGCGAAAGGTCAACTTTCAAATAGTGGACATTGAGGCATCCTTTACCATACTTCTGGGAAGACCCTGGATTCACGCTTCCAAAGCGGTAACATGCACACTCCACCAGAAAATCAAAATCCCACTAAATGGTAAGGTGGTGATGATCACTTCGTCACCCATCAAGGCAATAATCGAAAAGAAGTCAAGCAATCAAGTCCTTACAGATCCAGTACATGAACTTGGGGGCTTCCATATCATAAATGTCATAGAGAGTGAGTTGGCACCGTTATACTTCAATCGCTACTCTAACTTAGTGGTCAACCACATACTCAAAACCCAGGGATACTTCCCGGGAATGCCTTTGAATCCTATCCGAAGGAACACCATTGCACCCTACAAAGAGGGCAATTCACAAAGTATACCCCTTGGACTAGGATAAAAACCCACTAAAGAGGAAGCCCTCGAAATGCTCACTAAATTTCAAAACCGTAAGAATGTGGGAATCCAAATGCGACCTTATCTCCCTACCTTAAATGGATATTTAGTTAGGGAAGGAAGTCAATAAATCCTTCACGGATTTCCCGAGCCTTGGCACTATCTCGAAAGGAAGCTAGCCGGAATCTAGATCTTTCACGATTGCTACTTCATTCCTCCAGAAACGGTTCCTACCGTCAAGACTCGTCAAGCACCTTACCTAGACGAACAAGCCGTGAGTCTACTCTTTGGAGAAGATCGATTTGTTAGAGCCGCGCAGGATGAGATCATTACCATGATACTTCAAGACGATCACTTCAACCCTACCGCGTTAATCACAGAGACCAACACGAATCAGCAGAAAGGATGGAGAAAATCGATCAAGTGGACAAACAATCAAGGAAGACTCTTCAAGCTCACTACTGGAGAAGGAGAGATGTTCAAAGGAGAACCAGAAGATGATGAATTCGAGTCAGAGTCAGAGTCGGAGTCTAGAGAAGTTCCTAGAGAGTCTCCTCCAGTCGTCATTCCCACTCCCCTCGTTTCTCCTAGCCTAGTGTCTAATAGCAACAGTAGTTCGGGAAATGTCCCAACCGCTGTCCCTTTACCGCCACTGACCACAGATCAGATGGCTTCTTTGTTTCAAGTTTTCTCAAATCTTAATATGAATAAATCGGGTTAACTTTACTCTTCGTGTTATCTTGAATGCAATTCTGTTTACGATGATAATGAGAATGACCCAGACCCTGACTCAATCGAAATACCTCCCTACATAGCCAAATAAATACTACAAGAGGGGGAAAGGGGACCAGTGATAGAAAATACTGAAACCATCAACGTAGGAACTGAACTAGAACCCCAAGAACTTAGGATAGGGACAACCTTGAGCCCTACCGAAAGGGCCAATTTCATAGACCACTTAGACGAGTTTAAAGACGTTTTTGCTTGGTCCTACAAAGATATGCAAGGGATCGACAGGGACATTGCAGAGCATAGAATCCCAATTAAACCAGGTTTCAAACCCGTGAAACAGAAGCTTCGTCGAATGAGGACAAAATGGGCTCTCAAGATCAAAGAAGAGGTCGATAAACAATTCAAAGCCGGGTTCATCAAAGTTTCTGAGTACTCAGACTGGGTAGCTAACATAGTACCCGTACCCAAAAAGGATGGGAGAATCCGTGTTTGTGTTGATTTTAGAGACTTAAACAAAGCAAGTCCTAAAGACGACTTTCCTCTACCACATATCGACATATTAGTAGACAATATGGCAGACCACGCGTTACTATCCTTCATGGACGGATACGCGGGATATAACCAGATCAAGATGGCCTTAGAAGACATGCATAAGACCGCCTTCGTCACTAAATGGGGAACCTATTGCTTCACGGTCATGCCGTTTGGGTTAATCAACGTCGGAGCTACATACGAACGCACCGCAACTATACTCTTACATGACATGATGCATAAAGAAGTTGAGGTATACGTAGACGACATGATTGTCAAGTCCAAGGAAAGAGAGGGACATATTGCGAACCTTCGCAAATTCTTCTCAAGGCTACGGAAGTACAACATGAGGCTCAATCCTCAGAAATGCGCATTCGGAGTAACATTTGGCAAACTCCTGGGATACATCGTTAGCCAACGAGGTATAGAAATAGACCCTTCAAAGATTAAAGCTTTAATCGAAACGCCGCAACCTCAAACGAAGAAAGAAGTTAGGGGGATCCTAGGCAAGGTACAATACATAAATCGATTCATATCGAAGCTCACCATGATCTGCGAACCCATATTCAAGAAGTTAAAGAAAACAGATTACACCGTGTGGGATGATGACTGTCAGAAAGCTTTCGACCGAATCAAGGAAATACTAGCCAAACCGCCAGTGCTCATGCCACCCAAACGAGATCAACCTCTTGGTTTATATCTCACGGTAACTGACACGGCCATGGGCGCCATGCTAACTCAAACTATAGGAAAAGAAGAAAGAGCCATCTACTACCTTAGTAAGAAGTTCTTGGAATACGAGTGCATATACACGCCACTCGAGAAGACATGCCTCGCTCTTGTGTGGGTAACGAAGAAGCTACGGCATTACACGCTTAGCTACTCCGTCAAAATATTCTCCAAAATGGATCCTGTCAAATACCTCTTCGAGAAACCCGTTCTCAATGGACGTCTAGCGAGATGGAACTTGATGCTCTCAGAGTTCGATCTCAACTATGTACCTTTGAAAGTCATAAAAGGGCGCGCCGTTGCCGAATTCTTCGCATAAAATCCCATCAATGATACACAAACGATCGACTTGGAGGTGACAAATAATGCTGTAGAATACGAAGCCTGTCTCATTGGATTGCAAGAGGCAGTAAGTTTAGGCATCAAGAATCTTCGAGTACATGGGGGTTCCTCTTTGATCATCAATCAAATTACGGGATCTTGGAAAATATGAAGCAAAAGCCTGGCACCTTATCAAGCCAGAATAGACCAAGTCGCCCAATACTTCGATTAAGTAACCTACTTACATCTACCTCGAGAAGAAAATCAATTTGTGGATGCTCTTGCAAAACTCGCATCTTTGATTAATATGCCGGATAGCATGGTATAAATGCCTTTATGCATCGAACGACGGTTAGAGCAAGCTTATGTGCACCAAATCACCGATAAAGAGGAAATTACAGAGGAGCCTTGGTTCCAAGCAATCCTAAACTTCAAACTCCATGGCACCTATCAACCAGAAATGGACAAAAGGGGACAACGCGCCATCCGTTTGCTAGCTTCCCAATACGTCCTCATGCAAGGAGAGTTATACAAAAGAACACCACTTGGTGTAATCCTACGTTGTCTTGATCATTCACGGAAAGTGATGGAAGAAGTCCATGATGGAGAATGTGGCCCTCACATGAGTGAACCCATGATGGCAAAGAAAATAACACGTTTAGGATATTATTGGACCACGATGGAATCTGATTGCATCAAATATGTGAGACATTGCCATAATTGCCAAATCTTCGGGAACGTGCAACATGTTCCTCCTTCATTGCTTTACACCATGACATCTCCCTGGCCATTTTTTGCTTGGGGAATTGACATCATCGGTAAAATCACTCTAGACGGAACAGGAGGTCACTGTTTCATCCTAGTAGCAATCGATTATTTCACCAAATGGGTAGAAGCGGCTTCCTACACCAGTCTTACGGCCAAGAACGTGGCAAAGTTCATACAAACCAATATCATCTGTCGATATGGTTGCCCACATGAGATCATCAGTGACAATGGATCACATTTCCAAGCTGAGACTGAACAATTGCTAGCCAAGTACAAAATTAAGCATCACCACTCATCGCCATATAGACCACAAACCAATGGCGCGGTAGAAGCAGCAAACAAAAATGTTGTCACGATCCTCAAGAAAATGATTGACAACTATAGAGATTGGCCAAGCAAGATACCCTTTGCTTTATAGGGATAAAGTACATCCGTTAGGACGCCCACTGGGGCTACTCCTTTCTATTTGACCTACGGCATGGAAGCCGTACAACCAGTCGAGCTAGAAATACCATCCTTGCGTATTCTACTCAAAAGTCAAATCCCAGAAGCCGAGTGGAAGAGGGATAGATATGAAGAACTCATCCTCCTGGATGAATGAAGGTTACGTGCATTACATAATGTTCAAACATACCAGGCGCGTATCAAATGAGCCTTCAACAAAAGGGTTAAGCAAAGGAACATCAAGGAAGAAGACTTGGTCCTCAAATCCATTAGGGCTCTTTTACCTGTCGATCCACAAGGAAAATTCAAACCCAATTGGGCCAGGCCTTTCCTAGTCAAGTCCATACTTCCAGGGGGTGCGGTTAGGATCACAAACCTAGGCGGGAATGAATTTGCCAACCCAACAAACCTTGACCAACTGAAACGTTACTACGCCTAGGATAGGAGCAAAAACGCGCCTCGCGTGACCTCACGTGTCGCTCTTGTGGCACGAAATAAACGGCCCCTGGCCAAGCTGAATTAAGCTAATGTCATCTTGCTCTTGCACTTTGACAATTTGTCATTCTCATATCATCAAATAAACTAAATTGCATTTTAGGAGTAAGTAAAGCTCATGCTTATTTTCTAAAGTTCATTATAAGCTCTTGCTTAGAACAATTATTCTTTTACATTTACTCGAACTACGCGCAAGGGTTTGATTTCATTTTTTTAAATGAATACGTAGGCAATCCTTCATAGGATACAACCCATTTAGTCATTTTAAATGTAAATAGAAGGACATTTGCGAATGCACTTCAAATTCGACAAGAATAATGAAAAGAAAATCACAACGGCTTCATAACCATTTAACCTTTTTTATTTCATTAATAATAATAGTACGTTACATAATAAAATCATAATAAAAGATAAATAGGCTAGGATTCTAAAAACCCCACCTTCTTATTGCAATAATAATAATAATAAATAATAATAAAGACTTAGGCTACTCTTCCATTTTTCCTTTGCCTTTGTCATTTTTATCATATTTCTTGTCGCGACCTCGAGCCGGATGCTCTTGCGTCACTTCAGACCTAATCACCAATGGCCTCTCTCGTGGTCTCGCTTTGCCATTCTTGTCAACCACCATATCGACGGCAGGAGAAGTCTTCGGTTTCTTCGAAGGATGAACAATTCGAAACCCGGCTTCTTCCTCTCCTTCAGTCAGATGCTTATCCTTCCCCTTTTCCACCTCACGAACCTTGTAGTCGACAGGTTCACGCTTCCTTAATCTCTCGCGCTCCTCCAGAGTAGTAGCTTTCCTCCACCGCATATAGGAATCTGACACCCATAGAGCACTGACAGAAGAATTCAAGAACCAAATGTTCCTCTGAGCATATTTGATGGCCCATTCTCTTCGACTCTCAGTAGTAAGCGCCACGGCAGTCTGCGGGACAGTGTCTAGCTTCAGAATCATCTGCTTCAATCCAACCTGCCTCATCAGCCTCTCCGGGAAAATGCATACCACAAACTCCAAGCCGGGAACGCGAACGGATCGGGTAGGATCCAGGGAAGATACTCCAGTGACAGATTTAAGATGCCACCATGGTACGATCCATCTGATTAAGGGGCCATCCTCGTTCTTCAGTTTATTCTCCCAGTAATTGCAAACTCGAGTGAAGTCCACCATGTAAAGCCTGGTCCTCATTGCAATTGAGCGATCATAATAAGCAGGAACATTAGTTGGGGGCTCGATCAATCGAAGACGTTCCATAAGCCAGACCTACCAAAAGTAGGTATAAAAAAAAAACGAAAAAAAAAAACGAAAAAAAAACGAACGAAAAAGAAAAAAAAAAGGAAAAAAAAGAAGAGAGTTCTTTTTATCTGCAAAATAATGGGACTTCCCAGATATGGTAGGTCGCGATTAGCTTTCCTGTTATCCAAGTCCAATAGGATCTCTCCTAAACACAGACAAGCTGGGCTTCTACGCATCTCCATTTGTTCAATCAAGCTCAAGAGATGAGGGTCACCTCTCATATCATCATCAACATGCCGTTGAAGGACATATACGTGTAATAGGCAAAATCCGAATGCCCTTCACCTCGCAACATAAGAGACAGTGGGATCAGCCCTATTGATAAAGCGATCGATGAAATCCAACATTCGCACTCCTTTAGAAGTCACAAGACGGTCAACATCAACTCTGGCCAATCCAAGCAAGTCTCTAAACTTATTCTTATACCCCTGAGAAGTGGAGGGAGTAGCAGGCAAATGTTCCGGATCCCATCCACCAATCGCAGCAATCTTCTCGGGAAATGGGCAAATGTCGCCTCCAGGGAAGGCAAATACATGATAATTCGGGTCCCAATAGTCAAGACAAGCATCTAGGAACGGTTTTACTACCTTGATCAACTTCAAGCTCAAAAGTGCTCCAAAATTATAAGCATCCATGTCGTGTTTCTCCATGTTGGAGAACTCATTTGTCCATTCTTTTAGACGAATCTCAAGAGTATTCATGATGTATGCTTATTTTGGGAAATTTGTGTAATAAGACGAAGAAAGACGGAAGAATTATGTGAATAAAACCTCCCTCGACGTCTCTATTTATACTAAAAGCTGTTTCCTAAAATCCGTCAGAACGGACGCACTGGGGAACAGGCGCAGCAGATGTTGCGCCTCTTCGAAGGGACGCAGCTCTTGCTGCGCCTCTTCCTCAGCACCCTTTCTGTGAATTTCCGCGTTGGATGTTTCCTAAATTCCTCAACGAATAATTTCCTATTCATACGGGTTATTATTTTGGTAAAGGCGTCAGGTTGCCATATTTCGTGTTTCCTAATTTCGCGGATGCGCATCTCGAGACGATATCGACATTTTCGTCATTTTAGCACACTTGTACATTTCTTTTAATTTTCTTTTTTCTTTTTTTTTTTTTTTTTTTTTTGGGGGGGGGGGGGAATCATTTCACCAATTTAATCTAATTTCTTCTTTTTAAAAAAATCCATACATTTTTTGTATTTAATTCAATTATATCATTTTTTCCAACTTATACATTCCTTTTTATTTTTTCTTTTTGGGGAATCATTTCACTCTCCATTTCAAACATATATGTTTTAATTTTTTTTCTCTTTTGGGGGGTAACCCTCCCTACCGTCCGGTCATCTCTGACCAAATTTTTTGCAATTCCCGACCAAATTTTCGCATTTTCATTTCTGGTCAATTTTTTTTTGCTTTTTCGAGTCATTGTTTGGCGCTAATTTAGGCCATATGTACAAATATATGTTCTATGTGATTTACGTAAAATTTCGGCGAAGATGACGGCATAAACCGTCATCTACCAAACCTGTCCAAAGCTAACCTGCAGGTACAAACAAAGCAACCCAGCAGCAAAGGCACTCAGGCCATCATCATATATACGATCAAAAAAGAATATTTGATGTAACCATTATTTGAACGTATTTAGTCCCCGAATTAGCCTTGTTTCCGTGCTTTTTAGTGCATATTTAGGTCATTTATTGTCTTTAGTCCTTTGTTTTGCATATTCTTTGAGGTTTTGTTCCCTTGGTAGGAAAGGAGTGCAAACCTTGCAATTTCATGGCAAAATAGAGCTAAATTGATTGAATTCAATGACCAAGCATCAAAGAGAAGACAAGACTAGAAGGCCTTTGTACATATTATAGTAGATGGGCAATGATTAGGAAAGATCATTGCATCTCCGACAAGATCCCCGAGGATTGTTGGAAGAAGGAGGAAGAAAAGAAGAAAAGAAGGAAACTGACCAAGAATCCGACCGGCTTGACCCTCGGGACGCTCGTCCAAGAAGGCCAGAATCCGAGCGTCCGGCCAAGGAATCCGCTCGTCCAGCAGCCAGGCAATCCGCTCGTCCCGCTGCCTTGGACGCTCGGATTGTGTTACAGCAAATTTTTGTTTTCTTCTTGTTCTATGAAGGATGCGCATATTTCGGAAAGACAGGCAAAAAGGAGACCAGCATCTCTTTTGAGAGGAGCTATTCCTCAAGGACTTAATCGTCATTTAAGCCCTTAGTAAACCCTAATTTTTGTACCTAATCCCCACTATAAATACCCCATTAGTCTAATTAGATAATCATGTTCTTCTTATCAATCTCTAGTGTAGTTTATATCATTCTAATCTCTTCTTAATCTTGTAATCAACTTTTAATCAAGTCTTAATACAAATCTCATTTCCTTAATCTCTCTTTTGTTCATCTTTTATTTTGGTTGGGTTATTATTGGGAGATTGACAACCTTCCAATCAATCATTAAGTACTTCTATTATTCTTTGCTTTATTATTGGAATCATTAGTAGGTATAATTCTCTTAATCCCTTTTTAATTATTGTTAATTATCTTCATTTATTCATCATGTCTTGCTTTGTTAATGTGATTGACAACCTTGTTAACATGCTAAACTTGATAATGAGTGAGTAGTTTCCTCAACAAGGGTTAATGGGTAATTAGGGAAAATCAACATGGGGAATGATTCATGCTTAATTTAATATATTTTCATAGTTTATTTGCTTGCTTGTTGTGATCTCAACTTATGCACATGTTATGTTTGATGAAATGCGAGCCTATGAATCCTTGCATTTTTTACCCATTACTTACCTTTTCAATGAGACTTGTAAGACATAAACCAACTCCAGTCTCATTAGACCATGCATATAGTTGAGTAGGGAGGATTAAGTCGACATGTAGGTGTTGTACAATATAATCGATTCGGCTCCGGGACCCAAACTTTAATACCCGCCCTTTTAGAGACCCGTTGACTGACCTTGGGAGCGGTAATAGTCCTTAGAAGTGCGTACCAAAGTTATCCTGTGTTTTGAGTTAGGGGTGGTACTCGATAGAGTAGAGGCTACTCGATCGAGTAGCTTAGATACTCGATCGAGTATGGGGCACTCGATCGAGTAACGGGTTTTCAGCGAGGGTTTATAATCGTGTTTTGTTAAATTCGCAAATCATTTCCGCCTCATTTCTTCAGATCCTTAGGTCGCCTCCTTCCCTTCCCTTCACCATATAACCTCCATGGAAGCCTTTGAAGGTTCTTGTGCCTTAGGAGAGCGTAGCTTGAGTCGGGTAGCGGTCTTTTGCCAGGTTTCCTCTTGTAGGTACATCATCATCATCATCCGTATCCTTGTCTTTGCAGTTAGGGTTTGCTTGTTAGTGATAGATGGTTGTGTTGTGTATATAGGTGTTGCTTGATTGCTGGATATTTCGTGTGTTGGCATGGAATTGTTGCAGTTGCTTAAAGGTAGGTTCGCCTACTCAGTTTCTGTGGATGGTCTAGTGTGTCGGTAGTTATGTCGTGGTTGTTGTGTTGTAGTTGTATTTGTTTGGCAGCGTATATGCGGTAGTCGGTTGGTGTATACAGTTTGTTGGTTGTTGTTGTATTGCAGCTGTCTGTGATTGTTTGTCTCTGGTTCTGGAGGTGCGTCCTCGGCTGAGTGGAGTCACTTGCGGGAGTGGCTTCACGCCCTAGTTTCCCCTCCATGGAATCCGCCACGGGAGGGGATGTGCACATTAATGGGACAGGGTTATTGCTCGGTATGATGAGCGGGGATTTGGTGGGTACGGCTGCGGTCCCCCACTGGCAGGACTGGTCCAGTGGACAGTCGGTGACGAAGATTGATTAGGGTGGGTGTGATTGTCTGTGACTGGTTGTGTTTGTAATGTGTTGATAATTGTTGTTGATTCAGGTTAAGTCTTATCTCAGTACTGACCTTGTGTGGTTGTCTTGTTTGTTTATGTGTTTGCCGTGATCCCTTATGGTGAGCAGTCAGTCTTAGCAGGTGTGGATGTCGTTGATAGCTGGAGTCCTGGCGTGGATGAGTCCTCACGAGTTTTGATAGAGATAGTGTGTAGCTGACGAGTTGTATCTTTATTTTGTTAAGTTGGTTGTAATGCTTGTAATATAACTATAATTGTTCTTTTATCGACATTTGATGATTACTTACCTCGGGCAACCGAGATGGTAACGCCCTTATATGCTAAGGAAGCCCTAGTTAAGGCTCCTGAGAATATGAGGGTGTCACAAAGTGGTATCAGAGCGACGATTTTGGAACCTGTAACCAATGAACTGTTAGGTTCATATACCTATTATTAGACTCCTCTAATAGTGAACTAATTAACTTGTTAATTTTTTGTTCTTTAGATCTAGTGCATGCATAACAAAATGAAAGATTTATAAGAAGAACAATGTTCCTTACATTGTTATGTGTTTCGAAATATAAGGCACAAGTAAGGTCACCTTCCTTCACTTGTTCTTGAGCTAAATATGATGGATGATCCTCCTAAGACTCCAAGTATAGAAGCCACTCCAATAAATTGCACCCAAGATTAATCTCAAATATTCTTACTAATATTAACTAGATATGTAGTAGAAATGTTCCCTTAATATTACTAATATTTCTAGTATTACTACCTCTAGTAATAGTTTGATGTGTATTAGTATTTGTGAGAGATTTTAGCAATTGCATGTGAGGAAGAACTTGAGAGAAAACAAGCAAAACTTCAACCAACAAAATGAGCAACCAAATGCCCATTTAAAAGGCCAAAAACCAGTGGCCACACATAGGTAGGAATCTTTTGCTTTTGTTTTTTAGTCCTTGTAAAGTCTAGGTAGAGAGTAGGGAGCAATGTTGTAAGCAGTAGTATGAAAAAGCTTGTGTGATATGTCACAATCACACAATAACCAACACAAACAAAAGACAAAAGAGCATCTCTTGTGCTCTTAATATGACCGAAATATTGGACCTATTTTGGTCCATTTTTGCCTTTTGTCATTTGTCCCACAAATGCTTATAAGTCATATGTTTAACTATCTTACATATTTAATTATTAATGTAATCATTTAACACTTAAATATTACAATTAATAATATATTATACACTCCACTTTTTGAGTAGTATAATTCCATTATATCAACATATAATGGGTCCCATAATTACTAGTTAGTTAAAATTACAACTTCTTGTAACTTTAAATAACTAATTACCTCTACCTCAAAACTTATATAATACCTCAACTAATTTAGTAATTTAACACTTAATCACTAAATTTAAATCTTATTTAATCACATTACAATAAGATGTAATATTGCACTCCCATAATTAAGGAATTAATTAATCTGTATCACATACAATTAGTTAAATATCTATTTGGGCCTCATCCTATAGGTGTGACCTAAAGGGATCAACTGACCACCACCGTCACACGACAGTAATGTCAAACTCTAGTTAGCCAATCATTACCGATTAATGACCCCTCACGTATTCTTAGTATGAGATTTAATTATGATATTTAAATCATGTGACCGCACTATTGTTGAGGACACATTACCCAACAATCTCCCACTTGTCCTCGACAAGTGTGCATCACCAATTCTCTTGTCATATTACAATCTCCCACTCAATGCAAGGTGTCTTGCAGGTCGTACTTACATTTGATCATATCTTGAGTGGTTTTCTCGATCTGGAGATTAACTGTCTAACCGGATTATCTATCACAGATACCTTCCGAGCGTGGCCACGCATTTCCTGTTAACTACTCCTCGAGTGGCCTTGAGATTTCAAACAACCCTGACAAGGGGTGGACAATTCCTATCGCCCTATTCCCTTCGTTCAGCCACAGTCCATCATAACCCAAAATATACCCAGTTTGACCTCATTTACGAAATCGTAGAGTATAAATCAAAGCTAATCAGAAGTTGTGCCAACTTGGGCGAATAGTCTCTAGTCAAAACAATTGACTCATTAGAATACTATAGTAGCTCTTGCCACGACCAGGCTTTATGAATTACCAGAACTCTATAAGCGGTCACTGCCCGACAGAGTGTCCCATACACTCTGCCTATGTGATCGACTAGTCATCCCATATAACTCTATGGCACTTGAAATTGCCATCAATCGCATCACACTCTAGTTACTTCGAGACGTCACCTCATATAAGTAACTAGGGGCGAATACCATGTCAATCTAGTTCACTTTAATGGGGTTCAATTTGTCTCTACAACCCATTCGGATACGACAAGGTAGCGGGTGAGTTTAATAAAACTCAAACGATAAATGTGATTATCACATATAAATAGTCAATACACTATTACTACTTCATATTCTATAATCATTAGTGTATTATTAATACTAGTTTAGATGCAATTAAAAGCTTGGCAAGTGGATATACCCGATATCCATGTATTCCAACTTTTTCAATCGCTATTTCCTTCTATTCAATGTCATCTCTAATGACATGAATTTATCCAGGTATATGTCTAGACTTCTTACTAGACTTGGGCTCTTTAACTTGAAAGATGCTCCCACTGTTATCGCATAACTTGCGATAGAGTTATTTGTTGAGGGATTCACCCTTAATCCCTTCGTTGACCATTTTATCACAATTTACTTAGAATCCTTTTGTAGAATTTGCAATGCGCGAAACTAAAACACCTTTCTTAGTCTCTTACTCCTTTGTCAATAAGACATCCTAGGATTTCACAAAATCCTCTAAGTTTGGAGACTAAAGTTTGTGCAACCCTTCAACACCTAACTTAGTTTGTCATCCAAACATTTTAACGAATCCTTAATTCTTCTCAAGAATCTCAAGGATGTTCTTTAAGGCTTTAACAAGCCATAATGTGGGAATTATCCCTTTAATTGACTTATTGTGCTCTCAGCATATATCACATCATGGCACGTGCGTCTGTTGGCATACATGATCATTCTAATGGCGGAAACATTAGAATTCGATTTCATGTGATCAAGAACTTAATAGGTTCATAGAATGATTATGACTCCATCATAGTAATTCTACTTCCATCAACATGAATAGCCTATTTGACTTTGTTGTTGTACAACAGATGTGAAATATCTTATCCTCATAAGACTCTCAACTCTATGCCAATATTCTGTCACATAGATTCAAAATCTAGAATACTTTGCATCCCTTTCCAAGTCTCCCAATCACTCTTGCCAGAAGAGAGCATTGGTACATTATACTCAATAAGTAATACGTTATCAACATATAAGACATGGAGAAACAATTCTAGCTCCCACTTAACTTTATGTATATCATGATTCTTCAATCATGTGAATGAAACAATTCACTATTATCACATGAACGAAAAGTATAATCCTTTAATGCTTGCTTAAGACCACTCTGGGATGACTTAAGAAAGCTACACATAACATGTTAGGATACTTAGATCTTCATCTAAGATTTTGTGTTTCAAACACTTCATTCTCTAAATTCCCATTTTAGAAAAGCGAATTCTATTTGCCATTCTTCATTAAAATGAAATGCGGCAATTCCTAACATAATTTGTCTTGATCAACATCCTCATGTAAATCTTATGCATTTGTGTACTCTAAAGCTCTATTTACCTTTAAAGAGACCCTCACTTTAAAGTAAATCTACTCATGAGCAACAATTTTCGGATTGTAATGCTTCAGCTCGTATGTAACAAGGTCATGATACTATCACTTTCACAAAGTAATATTTTTGAACAATAAGACATGTGCGATAAACTCCCACTGAACTATGCTCTCATAATATCTTCATAGATTATAGTTCAATACCAACTCCCACTCTATAATTCTATTACTTTCACAAAGTAATATTTCAACTATAAGAGATGTTTGTGACTATTCAATATACTCCCACTCTATCTCTCAGAAATACATCTATCTTCTTGAGATATAGCTTTGTGAGTCACAAACATATATATTTAACGGAGTATTAGGAGTTTATCTAGACTACGTATTAGCTTTCAAAAGGCCATCCCTTTCATGGCAGCTTAATTCATGTAATATGGTAGTCTGATTCATGTCATATGGTTTAATAGACTTTCTATTCTAGGTATCTCATGGTTGACCATCCGTTTAGAATAATGTGTCCTTATGGTATCATAAATTCCTTACTTGATGAGTTCAAAAAACTCATTACAACTTTAATTGATCTTACATAAGTAAGTTGTTACCTTTTGTAATGATGACATAAGGATAATCAAATTCGTAGCTTATGGACATATAATGATCCCATCATCATAATCGTCTATTTGATCAATTTGATTTGTTTATCTAATGTTTCTCTACGCAAGTAATTTATGATGATGATTTTAGAACAAATAACATAATAAAACAAGTGATTTGGGTTGAAAACCAAATCACCAATATCCAAAATACAACCCGTGTTTAAAGGATACAAACCAATTTCCAAGTCACACAAGGAAATCAAAATAGTTCTAAAAACTTGAAATACATCATAAAATTAAAGACAAAGCAAATTAAAGTCAAGCTTCCATTGATCCATCACCACGGTCGGCTACTATAGCTTCCCACATGATCCTCTAGGCTTGCTTATCCTTGCCTTTGTCCTTGGTAGGAGGCCCTATTTACAATAAAAAGGGTAATCATCACAACTTGTATCACATATTAATTGAGATTGAAACATAAAAGATAGGGATAGTTATATACCTACTGGAAAAACCTTTCCAGCTTTGATGTCGCCAAGATATTTGGAACACTTTCTCTTCCAATGCCCAACACCACAACAATAGTGGCACTTGTCCCCGGTGGGGGCACTGTACTTGGGCTTGGAGGAGCTTGCTTCATAAGTCTTAGCTATGTTCCTATTGGGAGTTCGCTTCTTTCCCTTTTTCCCGCCTTTCTTGAAGGTTCCCTTGCTCTTATGATTGACATTGAGCACATCTTTGGTGGTGCTAACACTTAGCCCAATGTCCCTTTCGGCTTGCACAAGCATTTTGTGCAACTCATCAAGGGAAACTTTCTTATCTTGCATATTAAAATTCACCCGGAATTGAACATATGCTTTGATTTTGTTGAGGGAATGAAGAATTCGATCAATTACGAGTTCATTGGGAATTTCCACCTTATGCATTTTCAAGGTCTCAACATGCTCCATCAACTTGAACACATGAGGGCTCACCTTTTGGCCCACTTTGATGTTAAGATCAAAGAATGCGGAAGCCGCCTCATATTGAATGACCCTAGGAGCTCGTGAAAACATGTTCACAAGCTTCATGTAGATCTCATGAGCGATGCTAATCTTTATACCACTTCGTTGGAGTTCGGCCTCCATAGCAAAGATCAACACATTTTTGATCGCGGCCGACTTCTTTTGGTAAACCTCATAGGTTTGCCTAGCGGCGGGGGTGGACCTAGCATTAGGTTTGGTGGGAGATGCCTCGGTAAGGTAACGAAGCTTGTCGTCACCTTGCGCGGCCAACCGAAGTTGCGCGTCCCAATCGGCGAAATTAGACCCATTCTTTTCTAACTTACATCGATCCATGAAGGATCGGAGCCATGACACATTGGTAAGCGTGGTGGAACTAGTGGATGTGGACGTGATTGGAGTTGCCATTGCGGTTGATAAAATAAATTTGACTACAAAATAGGAAATGAAGGAATTAATTATCATCTAGCGTTTTAATAATACTCGTAAATTTAACTACAAGTATTGCATTTATATAGTGACCTCCACCCAACTATATAAATGATTCCGAGATCCAAATTCATATCAACTCGGGCACGGTGAGCCGATTCATCCCTTATTAATATAACTCGGTGGATTAACACTTTAATCGATTCTACTTTTAGAACTCTCGGTCGATAAAAATTACTCTAATTTTCATCTTTAGCCCGGAACACATGCGACTACGGTCAACAATACTTCCGTTGAGCTCAATCCAAATTTCGATGTAATAACATTTTACTACCCCACTTCGCCAACGTAACAAGGTTTGTATTACGGTGAAGCCGGATTAACTCCCGTATGAAATTGGTACTTCATGGGTTCTACTATTTGGTAAAGCTATATCTCAATTATTATACGTGAGAGGTCTTGTCAATTTATTATCTATCACATTTTAAGTGAACTAAAGCGGTGAACTACGATAATTATAATTGACACGGTCGATGACTCGATATGATATGCATGTATTGTTATGGCGATTTGGCAATGCATGCAACATATTAAAAGAAATGCAAAGCAATAAATAAAATTCCTAGTATGACCTTCCTAAAATAGAAATTAAATAATCTATTACATATTCGGAAACCAACTCCTTTGGTCCCTTGAATCTTCAATTGGCACGCCTCCCAAGACACCGTCTTCGTCGGATCACCTTTCCGAATGGCACCGTCTTTGAAGATGCTCCATAATTACAAATAATAATAAAAATACAAAGCTATTCCTATTATACATTTGTAAAATGGAAAAACTAATAAAATAAAATTAAAATTGATACGAGATCACATTAAATTACAACCGAATCAATATTCTCTTTCATTACGGGTAATATCGATTAAAACTAAGGCCATACTAAGATAAAATTACATAATTCAAAATTATATAAATAAAAGACATTCAAAAATTGAAATATGCAGCAATATAATACGTACCTATCATGCAAAATCATGTGCCAAATCGCCCTTTTACTTATGTCGTACATATAACCCGGTTTTATGGAAATGTGTGATAATAACTTTTAAAATCACTAATTAATACTTAAATCACATCTAAGCTCAAGTTAATCATCCTAACACTTTTTAGGACTCAAAAATTAGTCATCACTAAATTTTTGACAATAATTCAACTTGATTTAATTTAAAGCTCATTTTTTACCTTAAAATCATTATTTATATGAAATAAATCCAAATTAAATTATAAAAATTTCAAAATTTGAATTTTAAATTTTTGAACATTCTGGAATAAATCCATGACTCTCAAAATGTCAAAAACAACATGGTTAAAATTTTCGAATTAATTTTGAGAAAATATAGTTGCATATTATCGGTTTTATCTCATAAAATACTTAAAGTATCCGAAAATTAATTCAATAATTTTTACAACCTTATATCTGATAAGTGGGATATTAATTCAACTTAAAATAATTTTCTCAAGCCATGCAATACGTTTTAGCTAATTTTTCTAAAATAGTCACTATTTATGCCATTTTTACTCTAAAAATCTATAAATCATGCTAAAAGAGATCTTTTAATCTAGAAATTTACATACACTCTTTAAATCTTTCATGTGACATCATATTAAAAGATCATGGCTTAATTCTAGATTTAACTAATTTTAACCATTTTACCTCTTTTAATCCATTTTTATCTCATAAAAAACATAAATCATGCAATATTAATCAAATTAACTCGACTTTTTACACACAACTTGTAAAATATGCATCTAAGGTCATATAAAATTTCCAAGGTCAGAAACTTAGTTTAACTATTTTTAGCATTTTAATTCCCATTTTAGTCATAAAAATGTAATAAAATCACTAAAAATCATTAAAATGAGCAATAAATTTCCATAAATCATAAAAATGACCTAAAAAAATTTTAGGACCAGAATATATAACATGCATGGTAAATTCGTGGCTTATACTTATAAATCACAAATGTTTAGTTTTATATGTTAACCTTTTAACTCGGAAAAACAATAACTGATTATGCATGCAACATCCTTATGCTCTGATACCACTTAATAGGTTCATATACCTATTATTAGACTCCTCTAATAGTGAACTAATTAACTTGTTAATTATTTGTTCTTTAGATCTAGTGCATGCATAACAAAATGAAAGATTTATAAGAAGAACAATGTTCCTTACATTGTTATGTGTTTCGAAATATAGGGCACGAGTAAGGTCACCTTCCTTCACTTGTTCTTGAGCTAAATATGATGTATGATCCTCCTAAGACTCCAAGTATAGAAGCCACTCCAATAAATTGCACCCAAGATTAATCCCAAAAATTCCTACTAATATTAACTAGATATGTAGTAGAAATGTTCCCTTAATATTACTAATATTTCTAGTATTACTACCTCTAGTAATAGTTTGATGTGTATTAGTATTTGTGAGAGATTTTAGCAATTGCATGTGAGGAAGAACTTGAGAGAAAACAAGCAAAACTTCAACCAACAAAATGAGCAACCAAATGCCCATTTAAAAGGCCAAAAACTGGTGGCCACACATAGGTAAGAATCTTTTGCTTATGTTTTTTACTCCTTGTAAAGTCTAGGTAGAGAGTAGGGAGCAATGATGTAAGAAGTAGTATGAAAAGGCTGGTGTGATATGTCACAATCACACAAACACAAACAAAAGACAAAAGAGCATCTCTTGTGCTCTTAATATGACCGAAATATTGGACCTATTTTGGTCCATTTTTGCCTTTTGTCATTTGTCCCACAAATGCTTATAAGTCATATGTTTAAATATCTTACATATTTAATTATTAATGTAATCATTTAACACTTAAATATTACAATTAATAATATAATATACACTTCACTTTTTGAGTAGTATACTTCCATTATATCAACATATAATGGGTCCCATAATTACTAGTTAGTTAAAATTACAACTTCTTGTAACTTTAAATAACTAATTACCTCTACCTCAAAACTTATATAATACCTCAACTAGTTTAGTAATTTAACACTTAATCACTAAATTTAAATCTTATTTAATCACATTACAATAAGACGTAAAATTGCACTCTTATAATTAAGGAATTAATTAATCTGTATCACATACAATTAATTAAATATCTATTTGGGCCTCATCCTATAGGTGTGACCTAAAGGGATCAACTGACCACCACCGTCACACGACAGTAATGTCCAACTCTAGTTAGCCAATCATTACCGATTAATGACGGTCAGTCGACTGTATAAAGAATCATCCCTCATGTATTCTTAGTATGAGATTTAATTATGATATTTAAATCATGTGATCGCACTATTGTTGAGGACACATTTCCTAACATGAACATAATGAACGTAGTGAGTCTAATAAAATGAACCTGGTGTATGTGTGATGGGAGCCCCAGCTGATGCTAGGTTTTGGGTGAGTAGGCGCCCTCATTTCAAAACCTTGGCCCCATTGCACTTAAGCCAGTCACTGGGTATGGGAATGTGGAGTCCGTGTGTATGTATTTAATGTGTATGTTGATTACGTTGGAACTATCTGTGGTCGAGTCTCTGTTGAAGTTGATATAGACATGATAGTGCATCTGGTTCGTGTGTGGTGAAGTTTGGTAGAATTAGTGAGTATATGCGATGATTATGAAAAACGTAAAAGGTTTTATTTAATAGAAATGCGAGAAAAGTGTGGAAGTGTATGCTGTAATATGAAAGTGATCATGTTGGTGTTTGCTTAAGGTTGTTAGAAATGGCGATCCCATATAAGTTTATAAGTCCTACCATAGCTATAATGATGATAGTTAAAGAAGTGTTGAGTTGTAATATGAGAAATAGCCAATAGTGATGCATTTGTGCAATGTTTAATGGCCGAAAGTTTTTGCTTACATGGTGATTAATTTGTGAAGAATGGCTTATTTATGTTGGACTGGAACATGATAGTAATACACTTGGATGACATGTGGGGAATTATTGTTAATTATATGCTTTCATTAACGTGAGAATAAGTTGATAGCCATGTGGTAAGACGAGTTTAGATATGATACAATGACATAATTGTGTATATGAATGGCTTAGTAGCAGGTAAACCATGTAGTGAGCAGTTGTTGTAGCGTAATATGATATGAACCTTGTCTGATGAGTCGGTATGATATGTTTGAATAATAATGGTGATATAGAAGTGAGTACGATAACCTGTGATGAATTCCGAACTTAGTTTGGAATCGACACGCGATATTGTTTTTGCAGGAATCTTCAATTAATTTCGTATTTCTGACCGAGTATTCAACCTTACTTGACCGAGTGCGAGTGCTTACTAGACCGAGTAGACCTCACTCGATCTAGTTAGGAAGCTATGACGTCGGAATATAGAAATTTTCTGCAGATACTCGACGAAATAGCACCTACTCGATCGAGTAGAGGGCACTCGATCGAGTACCCTAGGTACTGGATCGAGTAGGCTACAGTACAGAGGCTCTTACGGGTTTCATAAAACCCTTGTTTTTCCTCATTCTTCTCATTCTTTCTTCTTTATTCGAACCCTAACCTCCTAAATCTCTGAAAAGCTCTCATATTCTTATGGTGGTGGTGATTGATTTGGGTTGTTCTCTTGTTTAATTTCGTTCTTTTACTTTCCATCTAATCAAGGTATGAATTTCTTCCCTATTTACATGTTTTATAACTTTGAACCTATTAGAATGATAGAATAGTCCGAAAATTTCGATTCATATGGACAAAATTGCTTGTAATTGTTGTAATGTGATTCATATGCTTCCCTTTCATGATTATTAATGTTAATTGTGCTAAAAAATAGAGTAGAAATTGCAAAATTGGGGGCGAATTTTCTAGGGTTTGCAAAATCAAAATTGATTTTTGGTTGTTTTTTACGTGTTGGATGATGAAATTGAGTACTATATGTTACATATGTTATGTTAGAAGTTGGATTTTGGTAATTTTCACCTTAAACCTTGCCTTAAAACTCCATCTTAAAAGTGCACCAAATTGAAATTCGTTTTCTATGACTAAAGGTTTTGTGTTGGATATGAATGTATATGCAAGAGTTAAACTTCTAATTTAGTAGTGGTGATGTTAACTCTTGATGAATGTGTCAAAATCGTTACAGCTGTAAAGACCGTCTAACTAGTCTAATTGAGTTGTTTGCTTCTAATGTTGAAGGTTGATGATGACATGTTTTAAGTTGCCCTTCTATGAACATATATGAATATTTCACATGTCATCAAGTATTTATATGGGGTAGCATTTGAGCCATGCCATGATAGCCAAATTGGTCGAGTAGATTATGTTTATCATGTTAAACGTTTCACAACAATAGAGATCGTCTGAGTTACTATAAACTGAATTTATGTATCAATTGGGAATTTGTTGGTGAAAGTGTGTACCCAGATGATTATTCAATGTTTAGTTGTGTAAATTCTATGTTTTAAGTGCCTATGCAAGTTTGTTTAAACCGTATGCTGAAACAGATGCCGAGACTAAACATAGGGACCCGTCAAAGTAAGAGGGGGAGGGCTTCACAGCCCGAAGTTGGGGAAGGTAGTGGACCCGTGGTACTCGCTGTACCGGAATACCCTTAGGTGGTGTTTGTGGACTTTAAACAGAGAGAGAGATTTGCTGCGTTGCAAAAACGCAAGATGAGACCCACCCGCTGTGTGGATACCACACTTCTTGATGACTTGGGAATTGAGACGGATGTCCGTCACATCTTTGAGACTTTGGGATTTATGGGATTGTATCGGTTGAGGAAGCATTACTACCCTTTTCTGACTTTGGAGTTTATGAGCTCGTTTAATTACGAGCCAGCTGCACAAACTGTTGAGTTCCGTCTTATGAACACGAGTTTCGTGCTGACCATGGACCTCTTTGCTTCTCACCTTGGATTGGCCAAGCCTCCCAAGGATTCCATCAGTGAGATTCCTTCTGAGTGCGGTGTTTGCCGCCTTATGCCTTGTCTTTCCGGAAAGTCAGCTCCCACCTCTAGAAACATGTTGATTAATGATGTTCAACATGTTACTTTGAGGATCTTCCTTCGTTCTATTTCGAACCTTTTTTATGAGAGGCCGGATATGAGTAAGCTGAACAATCATGAACTGTTGCTTTTGATGTCTTATCTGAACCCGGAGCGGACTGAGAGGGTAGTCTTTAATGCTCCTGCCATATGTGTGCTAGCCTTGCCTTGATGGCTACTTCTACCACCCGGTACCTGAGTTGTGGTGCTATCGCCACTCAGCTAGCTGAAAAGCTAGCCTCCTTTGAGGCTTCTTCTGAGTACGTGCCTTTATCTACACCGGTGCCTACAATGGACAGAGACTACTACCTCGACCTGAAGTGGTTGAGAACTTTAGCTGATGGTAGCCTAGCTTGGAGAGTGTGGGGTATGAGCTAGATGAGGATCCTGGCTCCTGAGCACCTCCCACCGACAGAGCCGTTAGACCCGGTGGTGGTAGCTGTTGACTCCGATGAGGAGGAGGAGGATGATGACGTACCTTGGTAGTTGCAGACATACCTCATTGATGACACGATTCTTCAGGTGATGCCCGAGCCGAAGAAGGGGGAGAACGTGGCAGCGGTGGAGGAGAGACCCAGGTTGGGGAGAGGACCTCGTCGAGTGAGGGAGAGGACAACTGAGACTAGACCACGGCCAGCAGCACCGCAGCAGCACCCTTTTCCTTGTTACCCCTACCTCGACACCCCAGAGACGCGTTCGAGCTACTTGGCAGAGAGAGTGTCATCCACTTTGACACTCCGGAACATGCATGAGATGGCGTATGCTCAGGGGATTGGGACAGAGGGACCACATCCAGTGTGGTGGAGCGGAGTTGGGGACTATAGTGGGGTTTTTCACTCTTACGGGGTGGACCAGACAGCTTGGGGGACACCTCAGTCCTTTGCTTTGGGTGGCTTGACCCCATGGTATGTGAGTCCTAGAGCTGGGGCAGGGGTTGATGCGGGTATTGGGTCATCGGGAGCAGGCACCTCGGGAGGAGATGGTGGTGGAGATGAGATGATGGGTGAGCAGCAGCAGCAGCAGGAGTCATACTCCTTTTTCTTTCTTTTGTTTATGGTTGATGATGTTGGATGATGGTAGTCGTTCTTAGTTGGAACTTTTATTTTGGTTTGTATGGATGGCCATAAGGCCGGATTAGCTTAGTTTGAACTTGTTTACAAGATTTTGGGGGTCGGGTTGTCATCCCGACTCGTGCGTATGTGACGTTTATATATATATATATATATATATATATATATATATATATATATATATATATATATATATATATATATATATATATATATATATATATATATATATATATATATATATATGGTGTTATGACAGGAATATCTAAGGTTTTGACCTGTGGTTACGCGGCAGAGTGCCCCACACTCGGTCGAGTAGCTGCAAGTGTGACATGAATGGGGTATTCTGATCTCAGGGCTACTCGATCGAGTAACCAAGACACTCGATCGAGTAGCGGGCACTCGATCGAGTACCCTATATACTCGATCGAGTAGCACTGTTACAGGAACTTTTCGTAAAATTAAAATTGTTTAATGGTTATATAATTACATGTTTGGTGTTTAACATGGTTATTGATGATTAGTAACATGTTTGAACCGTTAATTTCATATGTTGGAAGTCGTGTTTGGATTTTAGATGCGTATTTGTAACGAATAGTGAAGTAGTAATTGTTTCTTATTGCATTCTTTTTACATCCGTAATGTCTACTAATTATATTTCACCGGAGCTGTGTCCTTCCATATACAAATGCATATGGTATATACATGCATTCTTGACGGTGGCTAGTTATTCGAATATGGTTGCATACGTTTTTATGGTTTAATGGTTGTCTAATTAATGAGTAATGTCAATAATGAATGATATGGGTTAGATATATGTGTCAAGACGTAAGTAGTACATAACATGTGTAGTGATTTGGTGGTGAACTTCGGGGACGAAGTTCCTTTTAGAGGGGAAGAGTAATGTCGCAAAATAAAAAGGCCGATATTGCAATTATTTTGTTGTTTGTTTATAAGGTTTTCTATCACTTTGGTTACATTTCTTGTATGAAATTGTAATTGTTTGCATTGGTTCGTTGAGTTATTCGTGTGTCGAAGTAAAAGTTGATAGTATGTTTTAAAATACGGTCATAAAGAGATAGTTATGATGTCATGTGTTGGAATAGAATCGCGTTGTTGAGTAACATGGTGGTATAGTCATGCTGCGTGTTGATATGTGACATGTTTCATGTTGATGGTTGTTGCTAGTGAAAGTGTAATCTCGTAATGTGTTGGGTAATCGTTGGTTGTGCCGGTTGGTGTTGTGAGGTTGGTTTTTCAAGTGGTAGCTTTTAGAGGCCGATCTATATGGAGCGTTAGACAGTTGATGATGATGACATGGGGGATGGTATTTCCGGGGAGTAGTGACCTATGTCGAAAGAGTAGTGATGTCGTTTTGTTTCCGTATCGTATGCCTTGGTTGGGTGAGTTGAACTTCGGGGATGAAGTTTTTTTTAAAGGGGGAAGACTGTAATACCCGCCCTTTTAGAGACCCGTTGACCAGCGTTGACTGACCTTGAGAGCGGTAATAGTCCTTAGAAGTGCGTACCAAAGTTATCTTGTGTTTTGAGTTAGGGGTGGTACTCGATAGAGTAGAGGCTACTCGATCGAGTAGCTTAGATACTCGATCGTGTAGGGGCCACTCGATCGAGTAGGTGGGCCACTCGATCGAGTAACGGGTTTTCAGCGAGGGTTTAAAATCGTGTTTTGTTAAATCCGCAAATCATTTCCGCCTCATTTCTTCAGATCCTTAGGTCACCTCCTTCCCTTCCCTTCACCATATAACCTCCATGGAAGCCTTTGAAGGTTCTTGTGCCTTAGGAGAGCGTAGCTTGAGTCGGGTTGTGGTCTTTTGCTAGGTTTCCTCTTGTAGGTATGTCGTCATCATCATCCGTATCCTTATCTTTGCAGTTAGGGTTTGCTTGGTAGTGATAGATGGTTGTGTTATGTATATAGTTGTTGCTTGATTGCTGGATATTTCGTGTGTTGGCATGGAATGGTTGCAGTTGCTTAAAGGTAGGTTCGCCTACTCAGTTTCTGTGGATGGTCTAGTGTGTCGGTAGTTATGTCGTGGTTGTTGTGTTGTAGTTGTATTTGTGTGGCAGCGTATATGCGGTAGTCGGTTGGTGTATATAGTTTATTGGTTGTTGTTGTATTGCAGCTGTCTGTGATTGTTTGTCTCTGGTTCTCGAGGTATGTCCTCGGCTGAGTGGAGTCACTTGCGGGAGTGGCTTCACGCCCTAGTTTCGCCCTCCGTGGAACCCGCCATGGTAGGGGATGTGCACATAAATGGGGCAAGGTTATCGCTCGGTATGATGAGCGGGGATTTGGTGGGTACGGCTGCGGTCCCCCACTGGCAGGGCTAGTCCAGCGGACAGTCGGTGACGGAGATTGATTGGGGTGGGTGTGATTGTGTGTGACTGGTTGTGTTTGTAATGTGTTGATAATTGTTGTTGATTCAGGTTGAGTCTTATCTCAGTACTGACCTTGTGTGGTTGTCTTGTTTGTTTATGTGTCTGCCGTGATCTCTTTTGGTGAGCAGTCTTAGCAGGTGTTGATGTCGTTGATAGCTGGAGTCCTGGCGGGGATGAGTCCTCACGAGTTTTGATAGAGATAGTGTGTAGCTGACGAGTTGTATCTTTATTTTGTTAAGTTGGTTGTAATGCTTGTAATATAACTACAATTGTTCTTTTATCGACTTTTGATGATTACTTACCTCGGGCAACCGAGATGGTAACGCCCTTATATGCTAAGGAAGGCCTAGTTAAGGCTCCTCAGAATATGGGGGTGTTACACAAACCTTCCTAGGATTGTAAGATATAAAACAACTCGATCCATCACAACAATAATTGCTTGCTTATAATTTGAGAATATGTTTGTATGATCAATTCCCATGAATCCCCTATGACCCCATGACACCCTAGTGCCTTTTATCAATTGTTTACATCCCATTTTAATCATCTTGCTTGTTTATTTTCATTATTATTTAGTTTAGTGATCTTCTACTTCAAACCCCAAATTGTGACACCCCTAGACACCGCTACTTACAATTGAAAATCTTACTTCAATACCCGTCCCTTGAGATCCGACCTTTACTTGCCTCTTTACTAATTGCAGAGTTGTTTGTGAAGTTATAAATATTGTTTGGGTCTAGGTGATCTTAACGACAAGTAACCGAAAACTAAAGCTCCAAGTGAGTACGACCAAAAATGGCGCTGTTGCCGGGGACGGTGTTAACTTGATTTAGATTTTCTTAAATTGTTATTAGTTGTGTCTTTCTTTGACTTAGGGAAGTAAAACTCCTCAAGGTTTGTTCTAATTATTTTCAAGTTGTTTGATATTTTGCATGTCTAGAAGATTACAAGGTAACTTGTTACCCATTGATCACGAAATTGAAAGAACTTTGACAAACAATAGAAGACTTGCTAGAGGTACTTTGAGAGGTATTGGTGAGGTTGTAGATATTCAACCAAACACTATTGAGTTCGTCAACCCTTTTGCAAGAGAAGGTGAGGAGAACCCAACACAAAATCCAACACAAAATCAACCCACAATGCCTAAATTTTCATCACATTCCGTACCAACCGAGGAGAACCTACCCAATGGTACTCCCACACCACAACACTTAACCGGAAACTTCATTGCCAAATCCGCATTTATCCAATTAGTGGAAAGAAGCCAATTTGGAGGGATGCTTAGTGAAGACCCTCATTCTCACATGGAGACTTTTTGTGACTAGTGTGATGCGATTTCACAAACCGGTGTAACTCAAGACCAAATTCGATGGGTCTTATTCCCTTTTTATCTAATTGGCACCGCAAAACAATGGTTTAAAGGCCTTGATAAGGCTACTCTCGGAATTGACTCTTGGAAGAAATTGGCTCTAGCTTTCTACAAAAAGTTCTACCCACCGGATAAAACTAACATGCTAAGAGCTCAAATTACGGGTTTTAAGCAAAGAGATGAAGAATCTTTGTATGAAGCTTGGGAGCGGTTCAAGGGAATTTGTCGCTTATGTCCTCATCATGGACTTAGCGAGTGGTTCTTGGTACAACAATTTTGGAATGGTCTTTATGAAGACTCAAGAAACATCCTCAACATGGGATCAAATGGTATGTTCACCGAAGTTGACGATAATTAAATTTGGAACAAGATTGAGGAAATGGCGGTCCATAATTCACAATATAGTAGACCTCGCAAGGCTACTAGGGGAGGAAAGCATGAAGTGGACTCTATTACTCAATTGGGTGCTCAACTTAGTGCTCAGATTGATACCATCAATTTGAAGTTTGAAAAAGCTATGGCTATACTTGAAGAAGCCTCAAAATCACCAAAGCATCATGTTAATGCCATGAAGGCATCTTCATCAATCCTAAGTGGGATATGTGAGAATTGTGGAACTTTGGGACATGACCAAAGTGAATGTAGGGGAACAAATGAACAAGTGAATGCTTTTCAAGCATACAAGAGTGGTACCCCTTATTCTAATTATTACAATGAAAACACCAAATTCCACCCAAATCTCTCATACAAAAGCCAAAATGTTCAAAACCCTCAACCAACATACACCCCACCTCCCATGAGAAACCAAAATCAAAGACCCTTTTTCAACCAAAACCAAGGTTACCAAAACCAAACTCCATACAATCAACAAAATGACCAAGGTATTGATGTTCAAAAAGCGGTCCTCCAAATGCAAAAGAATCAACAAGAGTTTTTCACTCAAATGGAAAAGGATAGTCAATCAAAGGACATCACCATCAACAACATCCTAGCCCACACCAAAATGTTGGAAACCCAATTAACTCAACTAGCATCTTCAAATTCTCAAAGACAAAAGGGGCAATTACAACCTCAAAGTAATCCCCCAAGACATGAAACGGTTAGTGCCATCCACTTTAGGAGTGGTACGAGATATGAAGGACCGAAGAAGCAAGTTGAGGATGAAGTTGTGGAAGCTAGTGACAAGGAAGAGGTTGTGCAAAACTCCAAGGATGGAGAACCAACAAAGGAAGAATTTTCAAAGAAAAGTGAAGACAAGGCTAAGGAGAAGGAACCCATTGTGATTAGACTTCGTTTTCCAAGTTGTCAAGCTAAGCCCAAATTTGATGACCAACTTGGAAAATTTATGAAAATTGTGAAGAATTTGGAAGTCTCGATTCCTTTTACGGAATTAATCAATCACGTGCCGGCCTATGCAAAGTACATGAAGGATATCCTTACAAAAAGAAGTCGATCCGGAAGCTTGAAACCATCGCCTTCACTAAGTTGAGTAGTGCAATCCTTCAAGGGAGTTCACCTCCGAAACTTAAAGATCCGGGAAGCTTCTCAATACCGTGTACCATTGGCGACACCACGATTAACAAGGCCTTATGTGATCTAGGGGCTAGTGTGAGTGTTATGCCGTATTCGGTGAGTAAAAGGTTAGGGATGGTAGAGCTTAAATTTACCAACATCACACTCCAGATGGCCGATAGATCAACGAAGACACCATTAGGGATATGGGAAGATGTTCCCGTAAGAGTTGGTAAATTTTTCATCCCGGTGGACTTTGTCATTGTTGACATGGAAGAAGACTCCAATATTCCAATCATTCTAGGTAGACCTTTCTTGCACACGCGGGTGCGGTGATAGATGTGAAACATGGAGAGCTTACTCTAGAAGTGGGAGATGAGAGCATAACTTTCAACCTTGATAAGACCATGAGAGCTCCCCGTTTGCATGAACCATGTTTTATGGTTGATCACTATAGCCGGAAGAATGATGGGAAGAAGTCGGAATTCCAATGGAAAAAGAAATTTGATGATGCTCCAACAAAATAGCAAGAGAATAGCAACAAAGAGAGCTTGAAAAGCTCACCCATGACAAATGAAGAGGATGGCCTCATTGGCCAAATCAAGAAAGGAGGAGAGTTGTCTCTATCAACTCAAGAGATTTTTAATGATCAAGTAGACGAAGTTTGCGGTCTTTGGGATGATGAGTTTGAAGGGATTTTCAATCCCTATATTTTCAAAGCTATCGATCAAGACCATCATGAAGGACAACAAGTGCAAAGATCTATTGAGGATCTTTATCATGATAGTGAACAAGCTTTCGACTACTTCTTCAAGGTGTTGAGTAACATAAACAACACCTTGAACATGCCCCCATGACATCTCACTAAGGATGAGAGTTTGGTGGAGTCCTCTCCAAACACCATTTGTAAATATTCTAACTCCCTAACTTGCATTTTAATTCTTATATTGCATTTTTGTCATTTTTGGATTTTTGTGCCTTGATCAAGATATTCATCATTTTTGAGAGAAGTGATGGAGGAACTAATGATTTTATTGATGTGTAGTGCTTTAACTTAGTGTGAGGATAACAATTGCTTAGGCTATTCATGCCTTTTTAGTGCCCCTACAATGTAGAACACGAGATTTGAAGATTGGAAATGAAACGGGTTATGCAGTGCACGGATGGACCTGAATCCGTGTTGTCCAAGAGGAATCCGAGCGGCTTATGGGTAATCCGCTCGTCTTGCAGGAATCCGAGCGTCTGAGGAGGAATCTGTTCGTCCTGTTGAGCTGCAAAAATCAAAAATTTGGTCTGTAACAGAATTCGAGCGTCCCACCTGAGAAGACGCTCGTCTGATTCTGAACGCTCGTCTTAAGGAGAATCCGCTCGTCTTTTTGCTACAACAGTTTAAGAAAAGTTCCCGTAAGAGAATCCGCTCGTCTTTTTGAAAAGACGCTCGTCCCACATAGCAGAATCCGCTCATCTTCACTGAAAGACGCTCGTCTTGTGGCGAGTTTTCCTGAAGCCTATTTATGTAGAATCCGAGCGTCCCGTGCCCCCAGCCGCTCGTCTTCCCCTGCTGTTTTGAAATTTTCGGGTATTTTAAACCCCCTTCCTCATTCATTTCATTCTTTCAACATTCAAACACTACCCATAAATCCCATAAACCCCAAAACCCTCATCCTCTCCATCACTAAAAACAAGATTTCCTCAACCAAATTCAACAAAATCAAATCAAAACTTCCTCACAACAAAAATAAATCACTCCTTTAACAAAATCAATTGATTCAACACCAAAATATTTAACTTTTGAATCGATTTTTGAGATACAAAGCAACATCCTTTCATCTTGAATCGATTTGAGCATAGCTAGAAATAGGAGATTTCAATCTTTCTTTGGTGTAAATCAACAATGGCAAGAACTAAAGGGGCAACAAAGGCACTCAAAGCAAAGGCACTTTCAAAAAGGTAACAACTTCTTCAAGCAAAGAAAGCTTCAAAGGCTTTGGTAGTTTCTAATGCAAATTTGGAAATTCAACAATATGATCCCCCTATGGAAGCAACAACATCAACAACTCCGGTTATTGCTCAATTATCCGACTATCCGGAGGTAATTTTCACTTCCTATTCTCATAGGGATAAATTTGTCCATTTTGCTAAGAAGACCATTATGCCTACAAAATTTATTTGTGAAAATGCCTTGACAAAGTTGGGTGTTCTTGAGCAAACCAAAGCCTTCTTTGAGGCCATGGGATTGGGTAAATTGTTTACCATGAGAGAATTGACATACCCCTACCTCACCTTGGAATTCAATAGTTCATTGAAAGTTACTAAGGTGGAGACTAGAGAATACATCGAATTTCGTCTTGCAAATGTGAATAGACGCATCACCTTTGATGTTTTGAGTAAGATATTAGGCCTTAGTGATGCCCCGTACTATCATAAGATCCCCGAAAAGTATGACCCCGCTCCTCTTTGGGGGGCAATTTCTGGAAAGAAATTTGTGAGCTTTCATGCTTGTCGTGCTCTATTAGTCCACCATCCGGGCATTAGAGTGTGGCACAAGGTCATTGGAAATACTTTGATAGAGAGAAATAGCACTAATCATCTTACCAAGCTCGATTTTGTTCTTCTTGAGTCGGCCTTGAACATAGGAAGGAAGTATACTAAGCCATATAATGCTCTAAGGCTTTTGGTTGAAAGATGGCTCAATGTCGATTGTGGTAAAGAGGGCACCGCTTTTATTGTGAATGGAGGACTAGTTACCTATTTGGCCAAGCACTTTGACCCAAACTTCAACAAAGACAAAATTTATGTGGCGGTCAAAGGAGGCCATCTATGGGTGGCTAACCAATGAAGCTAGATCCTTCACCTTGCCTTCAAAGATTTGCCGATTGAGTGTTCACCGAACAAACTACCTTCTTCCACTCTCCAAGGAAGCCGAGTATATCATTCATCAACAAAGAGGCGAAATCGAAGAGCCTTCCTCCTCCATTGTCACACCACCCTACCCATTCAAATATCAAGAGTTCAAACCTAAGGATGTTGAAGTAGGAAATGATTACTTGACCCTACTCATGAGATAAATGCACCAACAAGCATATAATGATCGAGTGGATGCCTACAAGGCCCAATATCCGCCCCTCCTTCATTTAGCTAGGCAAGGACTACTTGATCCATCATGTCCTTTGCCTAGTTGGGCGGATAGGGAGGTTTTCTTTCCAAGCACATCTAGTGGTGAAAGACTGGGTGGAGAGGAGAATGTTAATGATGAAGTTGTCGATGATGAGGGTGGTGATGAAGAGGTAGGTGAAGAACAAGAGGTTCAAGAGAATGATGAAGAAGAAGAAGCTCAAGATGAGGAAGGAGAAGAAAGTGAGGAAGATCAAGGAAGTGAAAGCGGGAGTGGAGATGATTCCACTTCTATGGAGGAAAATGATGATAATGATGATATGATGGCGGATTAGCAAACCTTGGAGGCTCCTACACTCTTATGGTTTGTCTACTTCTTTTGTTTTCTTTATTTTATCTTGATCATAGTCTTGAGAGTCCTAGTAACACGGAGGACTAACACCTTGGCTCCATTAAGGTGTTCTTTTTATTCTTCCCACATGAAAAATCCAAAATGACAATTTATTGTTTCAAGCATTGCATTTCGTGTGCATGAACTACCCCGAAATTTAAGACATTAGAAATAATGTCTATTTTGGTTTGGGGAAGTACATGCATACGCATCGGGAGGTAATCTAAATTACGCTCTCCGCCATAACAAAAACCCATGCATCATGTAGTGTAGCTTAGTATAGCTTGCATTTAGTTTAGAAATCATGCATCATATTTGCATAATTTCCTATCATATTGGCCATTGAGGACAATGCCCATAATAGTGTGGGGATGGGAAATTCTAACTTGACTTTTATTCAAAAATCCAAAAAAAAATAAAAATTTCGAAAAATCCAAAAAAATTGAAAAATTGAAAATCCAAAAACAAGTTCATTTCCTTTGTAGTGTAGTCTTGTATATATTTTGTATATATTATTATGTTTGTCTATCGTTGTTCACATTGATCGACTACACCACATCCGAGACATGAGGATATTGAAGACCGCATGGTATGATCTTTCCAATCTCCTTTTTCCTCTTTATGTTAATGACTATGTGGCTTTATTTTGATTGATGCGGTATAAACAATGTGAATTTAGGACTTGCATTTAGATTATTTGGCATATTAGTTGGTAGAATCATATGCATTAGGATGTATATATGTTAGTTGCATCATGGCATATAGTTGCATGTTCGAAAATTTTTGTGAAACCGTCTACTTGGGAAGCTTGACAAGTGTATATAGGCCCTAGTAGATGCTTTTTTTGTCTTAAGACTTTGCTTGTTAGAATACTTGTAAAACACCCTAGGATGTGTCATGCTAGTATCCTTTGATCCATGGATTAAGGCCTAGTCAAGAGTACCTTGTGGTGTGATAAATCCTTGGCTACCGTTTATTCCAAGGTGACCCTTGAAACCATGCAACCATCATTCGTCCATGTTCTACCATACATTTTCTCATTAAAGGGAATGGGCACAAAAAGAAATTGTTCAAATTTGAGTTCAAGAAATGAAATGAAAAGTGAAAGAAAGTTTGCAAATTGCATCAAAAGAAAAAAGGAGTAACAAAATGAAAACTCCTATGCTTCAAATATAAGGCACCCTCGTTACTAATTGGGGTGACTTTGAAAATGTTCAAAAGAAAAATGCAAAAGTTGAAAAGTTGTCAAGTGTTGAAATGTCAAACATCAAAAGAAATGGCAAGAAAGTGTTCTCAAATGTTATATGCCACAAGAAATTGGGGGGAAAAATAACAACAAAAAGCATACTCCCAAATGAAACTCAAATAATATCGATCCTTTATCCATCGTATCCATTTTTGTGCATGGTAGAGAGGGGACGACCCTTCTTCTTGTCTAGGCAAGAAGGGGAATTCCGTGATCCTCCAGTATTTCTAACACCATAGAGAGTCTACTCTTAACAAAAGCATTTAACGATTGAGGACAAAGGTACCCTAGCTTGACACAACTTGGAGGTGATTTATTGGTATCCTTCTAGGCTTAGTAGTTTGAAGAAATTGCATCTATGAAGGAGTGTGCACCCTTGAATTGCTTCCCTTGTAGATAATTTCGGCCACTTAGATGAGGAAAGTGGCTATTCTTTTGTAGTTGCATCCATTACTTGATTTTGTGTGCTTTAATGTTTGGATGTGTCGCCATTTTGGCAAGACCCACCTTGCCTTGGAAGAAGGCATCCTACCTCATGGTTGTCTTGTTGTGAGTTGAAGAGGCGGAGTGAGACCCGCTAATTGTCTCATATCGGCTATGCTATTAGGTTAGTTTAAATAACGGTCCTAATCTTTGTCACCTCTTTACTCGGGACGAGCAAAGGTTCGGTTTGGGGATATTTGATGTAACCATTATTTGAGCGTATTTAGTCCCCGAATTAGCCTTGTTCCCATGCTTTTTAGTGCATATTTAGGTCATTTATTGTCTTTAGTCCTTTGTTTTGCATATTATTTGAGGTTTTGTTCCCTTGGTAGAAAAGGAGTGCAAACCTTGCATTTCATGGCAAAATAGAGCTAAATTGATTGAATTCAATGACCAAGCATCAAAGAGAAGACAAGACTAGAAGGCCTTTGTACATATTATAGTAGATGGGCAATGATGAGGAAAGATCCTTGCATCTCCGACAAGATCCCCGAGGATTGTTGGAAGAAGGAGGAAGAAAAGAAGAAAAGAAGAAAAGAAGGAAACTGACCAAGAATCCGAGCGGCTTGACCCTCGGGACGCTCGTCCAAGAAGGCCAGAATCCGAGCGTCCGGCCACGGAATCCGCTCGTCCAGCAGCCAGGCAATCCGCTCGTCCCGCTGCCTTGGACGCTCGGATTGTGTTACAGCAAATTTTTGTTTTCTTCTTGTTCTATGAAGGATGCGCATATTACGGAAAGACCGGCAAAAAGGAGACCGACATCTCTTTTGAGAGGAGCGATTCCTCAAGGACTTAATCGTCATTTAAGCCCTTAGTAAACCCTAATTTGTGTACCTAATCCCCACTATAAATACCCCATTAGTCTAATTAGATAATCATGTTCTTCTTATCAATCTCTAGTGTAGTTTATATCATTCTAATCTCTTCTTAATCTTGTAATCAACTTTTTATCAAGTCTTAATACAAATCTCATTTCCTTAATCTCTCTTTTGTTCATCTTTTATTTTGGGTAATTGAAGATTATTTGGGTTATTATTGGGAGATTGACAACCTTCCAATCAATCATCAAGTACTTCTATTATTCTTTGCTTTATTATTGGAATTATTAGTAGGTATAATTCTCTTAATCCCTTTTTAATTATTGTTAATTATCTTCATTTATTCATCATGTCTTGCTTTGTTAATGTGATTGACAACCTTGTTAACATGCTAAACTTGATAATGAGTGAGTAGTTTCCTCAACTAGGGTTAATGGGTAATTAGGGGAAATCAACATGGGGAATGATTCATGCTTAATTTAATATGTTTTCATAGTTTATTTGCTTGCTTGTTGTGATCTCAACTTATGCACATGTTATGTTTGATGAAATGCGAGCCTATGAATCCTTGTATTTTTTACCCATTACTTACCTTTTCAATGAGACTTGTAAGACATAAACCAACTCGAGTCTCATTAGACCATGCATATAGTTGAGTAGGGAGGATTAAGTCGACTTGTAGGTGTTGTACAATCTAATCGATTCGGCTCCGGGACCCAAACCTTCCTAGGATTGTAAGATATATATAAACCAACTCGATCCATCACAACAATAATTGCTTACTTATAATTTGAGAATATGTTTGTATGATCAATTCCCATGAATCCCCTATGACCCCATGACACCCTAGTGCCTTTTATCAATTGTTTACATCCCATTTTAATCATCTTGCTTGTTTATTTTCATTGCTATTTAGTTGAGTGATCTTCTACTTCAAACCCCAAATTATGACACCCCTAGACACCGCTACTTACAATTGAAAATCTTACTTCAATACCCGTCCCTTGGGATCCGACCTTTACTTGCCTCTTTACTAATACTAGAGTTGTTTGTGAAGTTAATAATATTGTTTTGGTCTAGGTGCTCTTAACGACAAGTATCCGAAAACTAAACCTCCAAGTGAGTACGACCAATATATACACCAAACTGGGGGCTCGAGCCCCAAAACAAGATCCAAATGTCCAAAAGTGGGTCCTAAAATGTATAAATGTACAGAAATACAACCAAAAAATAAGAAGCAACACAGAAGCTACTGCTGGTCGCCGTCTAGCTCAGCAACTCTCGCCTCGAGAGCAGCAACCTCGGCGTCGCGGACCTCGAGCTCCCACAGCAGGCGAGCCGTCTCCTCCCGGGACTGGGCAAGCTCTCGCTCCAGCTCACGCTCCCTCTGCAAACAACAAAACTGGCTCATGTCAATCACTCCAAACATAAGGAAGATTAGAAAAATCAAAAATAAAGTAAACGGAAGGTTCATACCTGACGTCCTCGGCCACCAGCAAGTGCCTCGACGACATTAGCCCGTAGCCAGTTGGCTACCCTCCACAAAGCCACGAAATGGGATGGCGCAACCTACATTTCAAAAGAAAGATTCTTAGCGATTGGACAAATTTGAGCAAATGCGTTCTTACGCAAAACTACACGAGTTTGAAGACTCACCCTCCGAATGAGATGCTGCCACTCGTCCAGGCCAGCATCTCTCACCGCCACGTCAAAGTCACGCAGCTTGGAGATCGTCGTCATCCCCGTCGTGTCGGTGTACTCAAGGGTCTCGGGGTACTCTGGGGGCTCGATGCCCGCCGCCTCGACCTCCTACAAAGTCAAATAATTCCCATTAACTGATGATCTTTTATCGTATTCTCAAATAATCAAAAATAAAAGAGGATAAGGCACTTACCACAACCGGCCAGTACGCCAACCTCCCGTAGAGGAACGCCGAGTAGTCCTCACCAGGAAGAAGGAGGGCGTCGCCACCGACGCCAGCCAGGTCAACCTCCCTCTCAGCCTCAGAAGGCTTCCTAAACATCGTCCGAGGAGGATCGATGGGAACCGTCAAGATGTCCCGAGAGCACTGACGAGACAAGCGCTCACCCATGTACCACACAGGGCCCATCGACGTCCTCAGCAGCAGTCGGCTCGAGCTCCTAGGTCGAAGGACCTCAACCACGAAAGGAGGAGCGCCAGCGTAGTCCTCCCAAGGCCTGGGCACCCACTAGAAGAAGCAAATGAAGGGTCATTCTTATGATCAGTTCTAAAAGTAAAGAAAGAGAAACAAACGAATATAAGGTGAAATACTCACGCCGTCCAGTTGAAGAGCGTTCACCTCCCGTCGACAAACGTCGTGGAAGGAACGCCGACTCCTGGTGCTGCACATCACCCAATCCCTCACAACGGGATATGCCTTCTCCACCGGCTCCGTCCTCTTGGGCGCGATGCCCGGAAAGTAGGAGTACACCCACACCTGTAAACAAGATAATCAATAACGATCTTTCGTGATTCGATAAGAAAAGGAAATGATCTTTCATGAGAAGAAGTCAAGGTTCATACCTCCAACAGTAGTCCAGGGCCGACAGCAGCAGGAGAAGTCCCCTTCTCCATCAACTCCGGACGAACCATGGCCCTCATGAAGTGGATGAGGACCGCAAAACCAGCAGTGACCCAGTCCCAACGGCCTAGGTCGCTCAGGTCAAAAAGAAAGGGAAGAAGCTTCGTTGAAAGCCTCTCCCCCTTGTCTCCGAGGTAAATCGAAGACAAGAACCACCAGAGCCACAAGCGGACTTTTTGCTCCGCAGTGCAGGGAGGAGGAGCCGTCTCCCTCCCCTCGATCACCACCGACGCCGGGGTCTTCCCCGCAAAGTAGTCCCGCACATAAGAACTAGGCACCAAGCCAGGTACCGCAGCCGCCTTCGGCGTCAAGTTCCAGCTGATCAACCTCCTAGCCTCCGCCGAGTCAACCCTCTTGGCTGTCTCCGACCACTCCACCATCTCAGTCCCACACGGCAGACCAGAAATCATGCCGTAATCCTCCCACGTGACCCCCACCTCACCAAAAGGCATGTGAAACGTGGAGGTCGTGTCCCAAAAACGGTCCAAGAAAGCTCGGACGAGACTGAGGTTAGCCCGAAGCTTCCTCCTCGCAATATTCCTCCAAGCCTGCACCAAGGCGCCGAACGCTCCCCGATCGATCATGGCTCGCTCCTCAGCCGACAGCCTCTCGTAGCACCTCATCGCCGTCGTGTAGCCCGAGAACGACCTGATGTTCCCGCCTCCTATGTTAATTTGAAACAAAAGCTATCTTTAGCTCAAATGAAGAAGAAAAGGAATGTCAAACAGAAATGAAAGAAGATGAATGAAGAGTTATGAATCCTGTTTACCAAGCTCTTCACCGTCTTGTAGGACAGGTGACCCTCCACAGCCTAAAGCAGGTGCCTACTGTCCCAGGTCTCAACCCACGCAGGTGCTCCTCTCAGATGGCGGCCACCCCATCCAACGTTGGCCCGTCTCGGGACCTCCTCCTCCGCAGCAGCCTCCTCCTCCCGGACCTCGTCCTCAGCAGCCATCACCGCAGCGGTGAATGCCTCCTCCAATGCCTCCTCAAGTACCTGATAAGGGTCGACAGCAGTGTCCACGTCCATGGGAGCTCTCCCAGATGTAGAAGCCTCATCATCTGCAAAATTAAGGTAAATTTAGGCCGCGTCAAGTGACGACAAGCCTTGATTAGGGGATTTTCGAGTTTTCGGAGCCCTGAAATCGCTCTTTTCTCGCCATCTTTGGCAATTTTCCCACAAACCCGTCCGCTCCTGTGGTAATTTGGGTCAAGTCAAGCCTACATTGAAGCCTAGTCATGGGTTCGAGTCGGAATTTCGACAGCATTTCGTTATAACGGCGATTATGCCCTAGAAAGTATCCTAAAAAAGCCATCACAAACCAAAATTCCGAGATGGTAGGAAGTTTACCCATAACACAAGGATTCCAAATATCGAGTTTTGTCGCATATGGGCAATCCTAAGGCTATTTTCGAATCGATTTACGGTTTAGCTATGAAACCGTCTCAATTTCACTCAAATGCTCAAAACTTAACGAAAATTCGAAACAAATACATGGTTATGATCCTTAAACTACCAATTGGCCATTTACAAAGTCAATTTCGCAAGGCAAAGTCGTTTAGGGAAAAAGCCCCAAATTTTCGACTAATTAGGGTCGAAACCCCTAAATTTGTCGATCCCATTTGATCAAATACAGAAGATAAAAGCAAGATTGATACACATACCTCGATTAGTCATGGCAAATGCAAGCTTTTGGATCAAATTTTGACGGAAATGGTTGGAATTTGAGAGAGAAATTGAGGAATTATGTTTCGAACAAATGAAATGAACCCTCTGTTTCATCGGGTTTTTACGCAGAATTGCCACATCCAGGAATAGACGTAGCAGGTGCTGCGCCTCTTCCAAGGGACGCAGCTCTTGCTGCGCCTCTTCCTCAGCTTTCCTTCATATGAATTTTCAAAAATTCGTTATGAGTTCGTTATTTTGTGGGCCCATCTTTGGTGCGCCTCTTCCTTGATGCCATATCGCATATTTGGTCCGTTTGACGTATATTCTTCGCCCGGATCCACATCTTCCAAGCCAACACCAAATTATCGCCTTATTTTTATCCAAGACCTAGCTTGTCACAACGAGCATTCTTTCTTTGACAGGTGTTTCGACATGCCTTTATTCTGTTCCCCTAGCGAGAGTACACGGATAGACATTCCCTCTCGAGACATGGAGATCAGTTCCCGATTATGTTCCCCCAGCGAGAGTACATGGATAGACATTCCCTCTCGAGACATGGAGATCAGTTCCCGATTATGTTCCCCTAGCGAGAGTACACGGATAGACATTCCCTATCGAGACATGGAGATCAGTTCCCGATTATGTTCCCCCAGCGAGAGTTCACGACCGACAGTCATTCTCTCTCGAGACATGGAGATCAACATCGACCCCAAATTCTTCCGAAGTTTGTTTGAAGCTGAACACAAGCAGATTTCTCCCAGCAGTTTCAGACTGTGTCCTGCTGTCTTCTCCCAATGTCGCGTTTTGTTTTCCTCTGGAGTTTCAAGGAATTTCAGGTATGGTCTCTTCTTATGGCTGGCGAGCCTCCTCACGTAGTCTAATGGACTTTAAACAACCCTCCCCAGAAGTCTACAAACTCTAAAATGTTCCCGACGATAGGTCCTTGGCTTAGACCCCTTGAGCCGCCTCGCGTCGCCATAGTCGTCAGGTTGTAATCTTCGATTGACCTGATGGCTATACTTTGACTTTCGCCTTGTCCAAGCCTCAGTCAAAGTAGGGGCTCTGTAGATACCTCATTTCTGCACCTCCCGCCAACCACCCGGTGATGATTGGGCCGCATGTTTGGTACGCGGAACGATTTGTGACAGTTCACAAGTTTATCGTCAAGTGATCGCTCAAACATTTATGTCTACCTCTTAATTGTCATCTACGTGTCGATACGGTCGTTTTGGCAGTAATTAGAGTACATTTGGAGTCCGGGCCTAAAACCGTCTTCATTTTCTGATAACCGTTAAAATGCCGAGTTAGAATGTTCTGGAATGTTCCGGATATTTCTATTCCATATTTTACAATGTTTTAATCTTTGGCAAACAATTTCCCATAATATTCACACAAAATATTAAGGAAAACCAAATTATTCCGTTATTCCATAACCAAAACACGGAAATCTTTCTTCCGCAGGGGGAAACCACTTGGGAAAGGACGCAGCAAGTGCTGCGCCTCTTCCAAGAGACGCAGTGTCTGCTGCGCCTCTTCCCAAGTCTTTTTCTGCGTATTTTTCGTATCTTTTCATATCTTTTCGAGATTCACTTCCAAAGTTTCTCCGAAAACCCTACTTCCTCCACGTGATTAGTATAAATAGAGACCTTCGGTTTCACATATTTCTCACGCGAGTGTCCGCCTTCTCTTCTACCTTTGCATTCTAGACCACGTTCTTACTTTTTGGCGTCTACGTGCTTGAACATTCGACCACGTTAGCTCGGATCTTACTGAGTACCAGCCTCATTTTACATGACCGACCAATTTGACCAACTCCACAATAATCAACCTTAATCAATCTGTTTAATTCCTCTTAGAGGGCACTTTCTTCTACATTCGAGTCGAGCATCACTAAACGTTAACTTAGTTCATCTCGTTTCGTCAAACATGTAAGTCTGAGGGTGTAAATCTCTCTTTTATTTATTGTTCTTTATTGTTGTAATCAAATTGTAAGATTTATGTCGAAAATACAATTAAAACTGATTTCTAAAACCCTTTGTTTAAACCCTTTTTACGGATTAACAGGAGAAAGACGTCGAGAAGGGACAAAGCAACTGCTGCGCCTCTTTGAAAGGACGCAACACTTGCTGCGCCTCTTCCTGAGGTTGCCACCGTTCTTGCTTCTCTTCTTCTTCCAACGTCTTCTGTTGGTTTTGTCCTTTTGTTTTCTTTCGTCTTTGTTTGTTCTTATTTCATTCACATGATAATTTAACATATTGTTCATCATCATTAACATATAATTTATCATTAAATCCTGACTTAAATCCCAAATAACCGATATTTGTGGGTTTTCGTCATTAAAGTCAATCCGGGTTGTATAAATTCGATTCATTCATATTGAGTTTCTGGAGTGCGACCTTTGATATATTCTTACATGTTTATCAACACGTCCATCATTAATTCGTCATATTTAACCTAATTATTCTGTTTAATCCTTAATTTGCTAATTAACCCTTTTTAATCATGTAATTAATTCGTATTAATCGGTTTCATCCATGTTTATTGCTTTCATGACCATTAATCGCATGTAAATAATCTGCTAATCACTTTCACCCGAGTCAAGTAGCATAATCAAGCCTTAAAAGCACCAATTAACTTTAACAATTTGCAATTCCGGCTTCACAGCCAGAACTGAGCCAAGGAACAGACTCAGCAACTGGTGCGCCTCTTCCAAAGGGCGCAGCAGAGCTGCGCCTGTTCCTGTTTGATTTCTGTCTCTGAACTCCCGTATTGCTTTGACCTAGTTCTAGCTTACATATTAATTAACTACTATTCGTATTATCACCCTTTAATTCTTGTTCGTTAATTTGTTTATTTATTTCTTTTCTCAAAATTATCCGTTTTAGAAGTATTTTCGACATAAATCGTTTAATCCAATGTAATTATTGTAATTTTCTTTGTTGTATTTATTTTTCTTGTCTTGTATTTCCTTGTGTGCCTTCACATGTAATCGATCCTAAATCTCAACTTTGACCCAAGTGCATGTTAAATTACGTGATAACCGACTTAACATTAATTCTCACATGTTAGGATTAAAATGTTGGATGTTGCATTGCATGCATATAATCGACGATAAATCGAGTCTAGACAATCTTCCCTAATCATTAGTAGAGGCCGCTATCGAGGCGGGCGGGATTAGGTGTTCGATCAAAAGAGCTTCCTAATACGTACCCTAACTCCTTACTCCAGAGCTCTGTGAACATCCGTGTTCATTGGCATCCACGAGAGTCA
This sequence comes from Silene latifolia, assembly GCF_048544455.1. Lineage (NCBI taxonomy): Eukaryota > Viridiplantae > Streptophyta > Magnoliopsida > Caryophyllales > Caryophyllaceae > Silene > Silene latifolia. The sequence continues at coordinate 74,798,288 of NC_133532.1, read as the reverse complement.
TTCTAGACATAGAATGCTAAGGATAACGAGTTCTTGGTGTTCATATCACTACTTTGTGTCTTGACATGGCACAAGGTATTCGAACGGTTTCCAATTTTCCACAATAAATTGGTGGCGACTCTACAAATGCAAACACTTGTTCTTCCCAAGCGCCCCTGTGGGCCCATTGTCCACAAGAATACGTAAGGGATGATTCATTATATAGTCGATTGATCATCATTAATCGATAATGATTGGCTAACTAGAGTTTGACGTTACTGTCGTGGGACGGTGGTGGTCAGTTGATCCCTTAAGGTCACACCTAAAGAATGATGCCCTTATCAGTAAAGTTAATTAATTGTATGTCGGTACAAGTTGATTAATTCCTTAAATATGAACAATTTATATTTATGAGAGGAAATATGTATCTTATTGTAATGTGATTAAATAAGATCCTATTTAGTTGATTAATATGTTAATTCACTAAATTATGTTGAGGTTTTATAAATATTTCGAGGTAGAGGTAATTAGTTATTTAAATTTACAAGAGGTTGTAAATTTAACTAACTAGTAATTATGGGACCCATTATATGTTGATATAATGGTAAAATATTACTCAATAAGTTGAGTGAATATATGTTTATTAATTTGTCATATAATTGTTGTATGATTAAATTAATATTTAATTATGTAAGATAATTAAATATAAGACTTATAAGCTTTTGTGGGACAAATATTATAAGACAAAAATGGACCATAATAGCACAAGTATACCGTCTAAATAAGAGGGATGCTTGAGTTTTATAGCTTTGTCATTTAGTTGTTGGAAAGATACTCTAACATCTTATGACACAACTTTAATCTAGCTAAAGCCTACTACCTACACAATATAGCATGTGATTTTGAAAGGACCAAAATGGCTCTAATAAGAGCATTTTTGGACGGACCATTTGAGTGCGTGTGAGAACATTTCTGTTGTTCATACTTTTCTTCACTTATTCTCTAAAAAGATGCTTACATCTTTATCACATGCAAAACCTCCATTATTCATAGTTTTCTTTCTATCAAAACATGAGAAGTTTTGATTCAAATTGTTCATAAAGATTACTAATATTATTAGTGTAATATATGAGTATTAGTAATCAATTTTAAGGTAGACTACTAAACAAAAATCTAGCACATATTATTTAGTAGTGATAAGGGTTTAATCTTGGGTGTAATCAAAAGGAGTGGCTTCTATACTTGAAGTCTTTGGAGGATCATCCTATTACTCATCATAGCTCAAGAACAAGTGAAGGTAGGAGACCTTACTTATGCCCATAAAACCGAAATTAACAATGTAAGGGACATTGTTTTCTTATAAATCTCTTATTTTGTTTTTTTTGGTGGAAATATAAGTAATATTAAGTTCATCCCAAAACGGGAAATTCACCATATTACAACCTATTCAAGACAACTAGTCCATCTAATCATAGGAGGAACAAGACATAGACCATATCAACTATTACATTAGACCACGCATTCTACACCAATTACTATCTACATGTGACATCATTTTATACTTATACTTAAGGATAGCCATTCTACCTCTCGCTTGAACAGCTTGCAGGATAGCCTTAGGATGGATGACCCGATGTTCCAGCCTACAAATATTCCTAGCATACCAAACATTATACTGAGTAGCCACCACCAGTGAACATAACAATTTCCTGAGAAAACCAGAGTAATGTCTATTCTTCAGCATCTCCTCAGCATTGCCAAAGCCTCCACCTAGAATATTAAGCCAATTATGAAGTCTGTCATAGCAGAGACAAGTATACTTGCAGTGTCTAAACAGATGGTAATGATCTTCATTCTGCTCACCACACAAAAAACACAATTTCTCAGTTGTAACACCCATTTTGCACAATCTGTCCAGTGTAAGTAGTGTCCCATGCTTAATAAGCCAGGCAGTAAAGCAATGTTTTGGAGTATTAATTCTGTTCCAGACTAAATTTTACCAGTTAACTTTTGGCCAAGGTCCCTGCCTGAGCCACTCATAACCAACATCTATTGTGTAAGTCCCATCTTTGTCCAGCCATTTGCCATCAGCATAACCTCCCTACAACTTATCCTTTACAGCACACACGTGTCTCCAAGCCCACACGCTATTTAAGCTTGGTTGGTAACTAGCCCAGTCTCTTCCTTTCAGATAAATTTTATCAATCCATTTTATCCACAAAATATCCTTCTTGGTTACAATCCACCACACCAATTTCCCTACTGCAGCAATGTTCCAGATCCTCCTATCAATTACACCCAGGCCCCCAGCTAAAAGTGGCAGGCAAACAACTTTCCAGGAGATAAGAGGAGCCTTGGAATAGCTGTCAGTCCCTTCCCAAAGGAAGTTCCTGCAAAGTGCCTGGATCCTCTCCATGACTCCTACAGGTAGAACAAAGATTTGAGCCCAATAGTTATGCAAAGTCGCCAGAACTAATTTAACCAGTATCAGTCTACCCGTATAAGAAATTCTCTGCTTATTCCATCCTTTAATTCTGTGGGTCGTCTTCTCCACCAACATAGCACAATCAACCTTAGACAATTTCTTATGAGAGATGTTCACCCCCAAGTATTTGAAAGGCAAGTTCCCTTTTTTAAAGCCAGTCTTTCTTAAATAATTTCCTCCACCTCAGAATGCACTCCATTAAACATGATGTCTGTCTTGTCAGAATTGATATGTAGCCCACTAGATTTAGTAAAGCAGTCAAAAGCCTCAACAAGGGTGAAGATTGAGGCTAAATTCCCTTTGCAAAATAAAAGCAAGTCATTAGCAAACATCAGGTGAGTCAGTTTAAGCCCTTTGCAAAGTGGGTGATAATGGAACCTAGGACTTTTGCAACTAGCATCAAGTAATCTGCTCAAATATTCCATACAAAGGGTAAAGAGAAGGAGGGATAGAGGGTCTCCCTGCTTTAAACCCCTTTGCCCTTTGAAAAAACCATGAGTATTGCCATTGAGAGCAATAGTAAAAGTTGTAGTTGTTACACATTGCATCACCAAGTGAATGAATTTTGTAGGGAAATTAAGAGCCTTCATCATCTGAAGCACAAATTTCCATTCAGTGGAATCATATGCTTTCCTCAAGCCCACCTTCAACATACACCTAGGTGAAGCACTTGCCCTCTTGTAGAGTCTGACCAAATCTTGGCTTATCAGAATATTACCCATTATGCTACGTCCTTTAATAAATCTCTTATTTTGTTATGCATGCACTAGATCTAAAGAACAAATAATTAAGAAGTTAATTAGTTCATTATTAGAGGAGTCTAATAAGAGGTAAACAAACCTAACAGAATGCCCCCACTTCGAGTAACATGTTGATAAATGACATTCAACATGTCACTTTGAAGATCTTTCTTCGTGCATTGACTTGTCTGCTCTATGACCGGAAGGATGTGAGTAAGTTGAACTCACACGAGGTGATGTTGCTAGTTGCCTACCATAACCCCACCCGAGGCCCTAGAGTTTCTTACAGTGCCCGGCCATAGTCTGTGCTAGCCTAGCTTTGATGGCCACCTCTGTGACCCGCTACTTGAGTTGTGGTGCCATTGCCACACGGTTAGCTGAACGGTTGACCACTTTTGAGGCCTCTTCGGCCCTTACACCTATGGCTCCCTCTGTGCCTACCTTGGATCGAGACTACTTCCTTGACCAGAAATGGTTGAGAACTTTGGAGGGTGCTGGGTTGGCTTGGAGAGTATGGGGTATGAGTTGGATGAGGATAACTGACCTCGAGCACCTCCCTGTGACTGAGCCTTTAACGGCGGCGGTAGTGGCATCAGACTCTGATGATGATGAGGAGGCTCCTGCTCGACAGTACTACCTCATTGATGATATTATTTTAGAGGTGATGCCAGAGCCGACTAAGAGGGATCAAGCTAGACTTGAGGACCGACAACCTAGAGTGGGAAGGGGTCCGAGACGGGTGAGGGAGAGAGTTGCTGAGACCCAGCCAGAGTAACCCGTGCCTCCACAACATCAGTTTCCCAGCTACCCTTCATTCTTTAGTCCTGAGATGAAGGTGAGTGAGCTCACAGAGAGGGTATCTGCCACTTTAACGCTCTGGAACCTACACGAGATGGCATATGTGCAGGACATTGGGACCGTCTCGGCCCAACCGCTGTGGTGGAGAGGTGTTGGAGATGATAGTGGAGTCTTTCACTCCTTTGGTGTGGATCCGACTACATGGGGGGAGCCTCGGAGTTACCCCTTCGGTTGCTTGGCACCATGGCGAGTGGGAGCAGACTCAGGTATAGGAGCCACCACAGGCGAGGAGACAGGAGGAGCTGGCACATCTGGAGGAGGTGGTGGAGATGAGGAGATGGAGGAGCCGGCCTTGGAGTGATGTTGTTTCTTTTGTTCTATATATATTTTGTTCCATGGATTTGTCATTAGTTAGTACTTGTTTTGTTGGCACTTGGTGACGCCTTGGTTTGTACTTGGCCATAAGGCCGTATTTTGGATGATTTTGAAACTTTTTTTTTTTTGGGTAAAATGTAAGCTTTGATTAATAAAAAGGATAATACAAGAATACATTCTCATCAACTTAAGCCATAACAAGGAACAAGAAACATCTTAACTATTGAAACCTAGGCTATTCAACCAAACACTATCCGTCTGCTGAATAATAGAAGACATTTTATGCTGAATTCTTAGCTGAACTGTCTTCTGAATTTCTGAAACAAGCAACGCAGGTCTTCGAAGCTTCAGTTCAATCCTGCAAGTATTCCCTTCCATCCATAGGACATACCAACAGGAAAGTTTAACCACTCTCCAAACTTTCCTCCTGACAGTAGGGCAATGACCAGGAGGAGTTTGAACCCTCATATGTAACCAGTGTTCAATTAAGCTAATCACCTGTTTACTGTAAATACAATCAGAGAAGAGGTGATCATGGGTTTCTGGAACAAGCTCACAGAACACACAAAGATTGCTGCCACTAATCCCATGCTGAAATAATTTCTCTTGTATTCAGAGCTTTCCTCTGAATGAGCCAACCAATAACACAATGCTTGGGTATTGTCCAGCTATCCCAAACATCCTTGTACCAAGGCACAAGGGGTTTGAGCCCTGTAGCCATTGATACCCAGCGGAAATAGAGTAACCTCTAGCATCAGAGATCCATTGGTTACCCTGGTACCCAGCAACTAACAAATTTTTAACCTTACATATGTTCCTCCAATTCCAGTTTGAGTCTGGTGGAGGTGAATATGTATACCAGTCAGCACCCTTCATATAGATATGGTCCACCCAAAGCACCCATAATCGATCAGCTTTTGTATAAATCCAGTTCACCAACTTACCAACAGTTGCAATATTCCACACCCCAGCATTCTTAACACCCAAGCCCCCCTCTTTTTTACTGCAACAGACACTGTCCCAGGCCACCAGAGGGGTTCTCTAGTACATAACATCACCATTCCACAGGAAATTTTGACAGAGAGCTTCAATCCTCTTGATAACACACTTTGGCAATAGAAAAATTGAGCACCAGTAATTATGTAGAGTGTTAAACACAGAGTTAATTAAGATAATCCTGCCAGCATAACTTAACTTCCTAGCTCCTATTCCCCTAATTTTAGCCACAATTCTCTCCACAAGGATATTACAATCATGTCTAGTTAATCTTCCAGACTGAATAGGTACCCCTAAGTATTTAAAAGGGAGTACACCATCCTGAAAACCAGAGATAAAGGTAATATCCTGTCTCAATACCTCAGTCACTCCATTAAACACTACTTCTGATTTGGAAGCATTAACCCTTAGGCCAGAGGCAGCAGTAAAGGTAGCCAACACCCTCAAGATAAGCATAATAGACTGATGATCCCCTTTGCAAAACATAAGGAGGTCATCAGCAAAAAGCAAGTGAGTCAACTTTAAGGACTTACAAAGAGGGTGAAACTTGAAATACCATTCACCCACAGCATAATTCATCACCCTAGACAAATACTCCATAGAAACACAAATAAGAAGGGGAGAGATAGGATCACCTTGTCTCAACCCCCTCCTGCAAGCAAAGAAGCCAAACTGGATGCCATTTAGATTCAAGGTATAAGAGGGGGTAGTAACACATTGCATTATCAGATGCCTAAAATTCTCAGGAAAGTTCAGAGCTGCAAGCATCTGCTCAAGAAACCCCCATTCAATGGAGTCATAGGCTTTCTGAAGGTCAAGTTTAAACATACATCTAGGAGAAGCTGCCCTTCTATTGTACATTCTAACCAGATCCTGACAAATAAGGATATTTTCTAGAATACTTCTGCCTTTGACAAAAGCCCCTTGATTCTTGCTTATAATACCAGGCAATACCAAAGCCAACCTAGCACACAAAATTTTGGAAATGACTTTATAAAGTACATTACAGCAAGAGATAGGCCTGTAATGCACTACACTAGTTGGCCTATCATTTTTAGAAATCAAAGTGATGACAGCAGCATTAACTTGAGAAAGCAGCTGACCAAAATCAACGAAATTAATAATGGCAGCACAAACCTCATCCCCAATCACATCCCAAGCATCTTTGTAAAACTGACTATTATAGCCATCTGGGCCAGGAGACTTACAGCTTGGAATGCTAAAGAAACAATCTTTAACCTCAGAACAAGTAACTGGTTTTGCCAGAATAGACCAGTGATCCTCAGAATAACAAGGACCTCTTCTGACTACAGCAACATTAACTGCATCAGTAGAATTTTGAGTACCCAGCAGCTTCTGGTAATAAGCTAAGAAGGCATTCTGAATAGTAGCACCTTCAGTACAAAGAACACCCTGCATATCCTCTATCTGGAAAACTTTGTTCAACATAATCCTTTTCTTAATTGCACGATGAAAATAAGAGGTATTCAAATCCCCCTCCAATGACCACTGCAATTTGGCCTTCTGAGTAAGGAAACTATCCCTTGCATTAATGAGGCCCTTTAACTCAGCAGATAAGTCAAGTTCCTGCTGAATCAAGTCAGTATCCCCAGGATTATCAACTAACTTCTCTTGTATCTCCTCCAAAACTCTACTAGCAATGGTAGTGCTATTCTCTATATCAGAGAAACAAGTAGTATTCAGCTTCTTTAGGACAGGTTTTAGAGCTTTCAACTTTTTAACCACAAAAAACATCCTAGTGCCCTTATGTTTATGTTGCCACACACTAGCAACCTGTTCCTTGAAGGACTCAGCTGCACCCCACATGTTAAAATACTTGAAACTTCTTCTACCATCAAATTCAGCTTTCCTATTCACCACAGTACACGGGCAATGATCAAACAAACCCTCAGGATGGAAATGAGCCATAAAATCACCAAATTCATCAAGCCATTCCTGATTGCCCATAGCTCTATCTAACCTACTGTATACTCTAGCATCAGGTTCCTGCTTATTAGACCAAGTATATAAAGCCCCTGTAGCATTAATGTCCTCCATACCACAAAGTGAGACACACTCCTGAAAATGCTCCATTTCCGCTTCAGTAGTGGACCCTCCCAGTCTCTCAATAGGAGATAAAACAGCATTGAAGTCCCCCAACCATAACCAAGGAGACACACAGGTCTGAGACTGCAACTTCAAAAAACTCCATAAGGTAATTCTATCATTCAAGTTATTGAATGCATAAATCATAGTAAGGTAAAACCTCTTATTATCAACTCTAGAGTGGACATGCATATGAATATATTGAGCATCATAGGACAAAACTTGCAAATAAAGAGATCTGGTTTCCAGAACACCCAAATCCTCCCACCCTTATGCCAACTACAGTTAGTAGTAATACTCCAACCATCACAAAGCGAAGTATTCTTATTAAGAAGATTAGTAGGTTTAATCTTAGTTTCAATAAGGCCAAACAAACCAACCCCATGATTATGCATAAACCATTTAACTACTTTCTGCTTATTCAGGTCATTTAGACCCCTAACATTCTAAAAACCGATGTTATGCATTGATAACAGCTTGAGGAGGGTCCTTCCCACTGTCACCAACTATACTAGTAGGAGTATTAGCTACCAGAACATCCACAAAAGTATATTTAGAGAATTTATCATATAATCTTATCCCCACAATCCCTTCCTGCCTAGTATTCCTCATAATTTGTTTTGCAGGTGTTAGTTTTACACTAGGAGTAGCCCTAACACTAGACAAAGGAGGGAATGCTGCAGGGGCAAAAGGAGGAGGGGACACTGTACTCTTCACAGGCTTTTGTACAGGTCTCCACACCTATTTCTTCTGCTGAACACCCTTAACTTTCTGAACTTTTTTAGCAGATGGCCTACCAGGTTTCCTGCATTGAGTAGCAGAATGGCCTATACCATTACAGCTAGTACAAGACCTAGGTATCCACTCATAATCAACACCAACAGAGACAACCTTGCCATTTTCATCCAGAAATTTAACCTTATCAGGTAGTTCCTGATCCATTTGTAATTCCACCAAGACCCTAGCAAAGCTTAAACGAACTTTATCCTGTGTGTCTTTGTCTTTCTGAACGAATTTACCCACTAAACCTGCAATAGATGGCAAACAATCCCCCCAAAACTTCAGAGGAACCCCAGATAATCGAACCCACACAGGTACAGTTTCAACTTTTGCCTTAACCAGTTCCATATCCATAACCCATGGTTTAATAACCACCGGCTTGTTATCAAAAAGATAATACCCCGACTTTAACAGAGCATCCCTTGCCCCTACAGTGGCAAATCTTACAAGAAAAGAGCCATTATCCAAAAAGGAGACTCTGTCAATACCAAACTGGTCCCAAACTCTATATATGAACGATTCAACCAAATCCCATGGTGGATTAGCTCCTAAAATGTAACAAAAAACAGCATTATTCCAAAAGTCTACCTCTTTTTTAATGTCAGCAGACGTAAACTGAAGAAGACCTGTCACATCTTCCTCCTCATCTATCGTCTCCAACACAGGAACATCTTTACCGTTCTTATGCAACATCCACCCCGAGCCATTAACTTCCTCCATAGCACCAGACATGTCAAGAACAGGGACTCCATGTAACTCCCTTAAAGAAGCTGTCTTTCGAGCATCCGCAAACCCTGGACCTGCAAAGGTGGTACCTTTAGATTTTTGTTTTGAAGAAGAAGGATGCTGAGACGGAATAAGATCATTTTTTGGATTAGATTCAGAAGAAGTAATAGATTTTAATGGAGTAAATCTGTTATTATTTGTAAATTTCATGACTGCCATGCTTACAAACCCTAAAAACTATGCATGAATTTTAGAGCTTTCTCTCTCTTGTTTCTCTCTCATTTTTGTAAGATCTGATTTTGAAACTTGTTATGCAGGTGTATAGTGTCGGAAATGAAACTCCGACTTGATTATGTTTCCTTAGTGTTGCAACGTATATATTTCGAATAATTTAACTTGTGGCCACTCGATCGAGTGCCCCTCACTCGATCGAGTAAATGCAGGCGTGAGTTAGAAATGCTCTCTGGACTCGACGTACTCGATCGAGTAGTTGATGAACTCGATCGTGTAGCATTAACACGAACTAGTAGCCTCTGAGCTTGATCGAGTTCCTCTGTATACAGCTGTTTAATCCTAAATTGTTTTTAATCTTCATGCATGTGTACCTCGTGGATAATATGTTCCCTTATCATCGTTGGTAATAGCATCGTCGTGTCTCAAGTTTGGTTTATATATATATATATATATATATATATATATATATATATATATATATACACATACAATATAAGTATGTATAAGTATGGTTTATACACTTTTGCATGTTAAATTGAATTGCCTCAAGTAATATGTTGAATGGTGGTTATAATTCTTGTTGCATATTTTGTAATTTCGCGTAAGAAATTAATCGATGTCATGTATAATAATGGGATGACAGAATGTGTAATTGTGTTGTTCACTTTTCCTATGGTTTTAATATGCAGAAGTTTTGTCTAGGTAATGTTAATGAAACACCATGTTCGTTGTGAGTCTCCACGTATAGTTTAATCTTTTCGTAATGTCAATATGGAATAAAAGTAACGTCTCGTGTAATAGTTATAATTCTTGAATGTGAACTTCGGGGACGAAGTTCCTTTTAAGAGGGGAAGAGTAATGTCCTATGGGAAAATGACAAAATTATGACAATCTTATAGTATTTTGAGTAGTTGTTTTGAGTAATTGTTATCACATTTTGAATACTTGTTGGTTATTGTTGGTCAAATTCATTATGTTGGTATATTTCGTTTTCGAGTAATTGAACTGCAAGTGGTTAAGTAATTGAATTATTGCCACATCGTTAAGTAATATAAATGGTTCATGGGGGTAATATAAATGTTGTGGAATTAATTTGAAATAGAATGTTAATTGTTTGTGATATGAGTGATTGATAAGTTACTGCATGTTGTTGGTTTATACTTGTGTAATGATAGAAATAAGTGGAAGTAACGGTTGTGTTGGTTGTTCTCGTGTATAATGTATGTGTAACAACAAATTTGCGTTAAATCTGCAATTAACAAGAGAAAAACACAAACAATGCAACAAAATAATAATTTTATTAATTCAAAAGATTTAGGGTACAATCTACTAGTTGTTCTACTGATTCGATTTCCGCAATGAATGAATAGGAGGGTCTTGATTTGTAGACTTGATTCTCCCTGGATGAATTTGACTTGCTTCTTTTCAATTGACTGCAGTGGATGCTTGACGTCGGATTGAAGAATAATCCTTTCTTTTTCTCTAGTTTTCTCTTAGGAGATATTTTTATCGAGATGTAAATGTATTTTCTTTTCTCTTATTTTCTCTAGGGAGAGATTTTTTTTTAGAGAGTGTTTTGTAGGGAGGTTTTATGTGTAGTGTATTTTTTGTGGGATTTTGGTGATTATGGAGATTTTTTTGGAGATTATCGAGATTAGTCCCTAATGAGAGTGTTTTACTCTCCATTTATAAGACTCTTCTTCTTTTTTCTTTGCTTCCCGTGTTTGGTCAAACACACAGCCAATGCCAATTTCCACAAATTTCTCGGTTGACTTGCTACTCTCATGCTAATCTCCGCATTTTATGTGCAACAAATTTTGTGCAGTTGTTGACTAAACCAAGTCTCTCTTTTTTTTTTTTGAAAAGATCATCATTATCACATACATAATGATTAATGATATATGCACCACGGCTACACTGTCACAAATACATGTTTTGTTTTGTCGACAATTTTGTGGGCTTTGTCAACCTTCGTTAGGCGGGCTTCCTCCAGTTTTATGAGCCTAATTCTGATGTAGCACCATTACTTTTGGCCCTAAACATTTACGTCTCATACTTAGTATCAACCCATTTTTGAGTGGACTGACTTTATTTCTTAATAGAATGGACTAAGTACAGACATATTTGTTCGGGTTAAAATACAACGACCCATTTCTCAGACAAAAGACTTTTACATAAGTCAATATTTAACTTTGACTCATTTTAAAAATGTAAGACATATTTTTATGTCTACAAATTTGCCCCCTCGGGATTGAGTCACGTATAAGACTTTGAGTGTTTAAGCGTGAGTCGATCCCGACATTTTACTTTTGGAGTTGAGCTTTATAACTCTTTCCCAGTCCACCTGAACGGACTGATAACTACTCTTTCCTTATTTGCCAGAAATGATGTTGCCTCTGTCAAACATGTATGTGGCGTCATTTGATCTTAACCAAGCTAAAAGATAGAATTTGATCCCAATTAAATAAGAAGCAAACTCACAGCCGGATGCACTAGTAGTAGTGTTTGAGTGAGTGACCAAGTCTTTATCTGTTATCCAATCCCATAACCAACTCAATTGAAGAGATAAGTTTGGTACACAGTATTTGATAATAAATTGATAAAAGAATCCGCATCATGATAGACTTTGGTATTTGAGTTCTACAAAAACTCCCTCCCTTCAATTATAAAAGGAAATAAACTGAACTGGAAATCATCCATTCACCAACAAGCTCGAATTCTTCACGCAAGGTATAAACCACATCCCAGCAATCAACATCCTCGTCCGAATACCGAAACCACCGATAATTAACGAGAAGCACAAGTCTGAACCAAGCGTACTCCAGAGACCCGCGACCCAACTCGCCTTGCTCGATAACTTGAAGTTCACCTCGACACTCTCGCCGACAGACGAAACAGAATCCAGTTCTGTAGGTGAGCGAAATTTAAATTTTACTCACCTGTTTTTTTTTTTTTTTTTTTTTATATATATATATATGCAGCATATTTCGACGCCGTAAACGAACCTCCTTGTCATCACGGACTGAACTTTGACGGACCATGACCGAAAATAAACTTGATTTGGTGGACAATTTGAGATACACTGGACTTGAATTCACCTTGATATTCAGAAAATTGAACCAATCTTGAAATCAACAGCATATTTAATTTTGGTTCATTACTTGCTTGGTTATGTTTTTCACGTTTTTTTTTTTTTTTGTTGAATGTGGGAGTGTGCAGTAGGAGGAAACTCCTTTTGTTTCATTTGGAATTTCTCTTTTTTTTTTTTTTTTTTTTTTTTGTTTTTTTTTGGAAATTTGTCAACCAGAAAGTTTGCTTTTGTTTGCAGGAGTCCTGATCTGAGTACTTCTGTACTTTTTTTTTGTTTGCTTTTTGGGAATGCATGGTCACCAAGTGTAGCGGATACGGACTGGCGTCATCGTTAATTTGACCTCGCATTTTTTTCCCTTTTTTTTTTAAAAAAAAAATTGTGCAGGTAAATGGATTCACCTTCTCGGGTGAGACGTAGTCGCCATGCTGATTGTGTTGGACATCATTCCCGTAAAGACACCATCGCCTTGAGATGACCGTCGCCATTTCGCTTCAGAGGAAGCCATCGACTATGCCCTTCAAAACGAAGTCGCCATGCCATTTGAGACCTTTTCTGGTACAAGAATAACAGTGGATTTGTTTTAACAAGCAGGCCCATTTCCGAGGCACGAAAATTGTTTTGCTTGACTACTCAACGCATTAGTTTCTTCGCTAAGTAGTACGCTGCCTCCTCTGATCATAAAGATGCCACGACTCGAGGACAAGACCACCGTGCTGCCATGTTGATCGAGCAAGCGTAGCCATTGAGTCATTTATGAAGCCACCGTTGTATTCAAAGACCTGGCGTCCAGATGTTAAGTGTTTCATAAGTCTTTCATGACCATCCAGTGGGGCGAAGCGACATTGGTTACGAACTGGCAATTTTGTTAACCCGGCCTTTGCGATTTTCATTTTTTTTTTGTATATTTGATTTGTGCAGGTACAATTAACATCAAAGAGCCGCCTTCTCATCCAGTACGAAGTCAACATGTTTATTGAGTTTGGTACCGTCTGTACCGATTTTATTTTGAGCTTGACGACCAATCGGCGCCAACTGTGTCGCCGAGTTAACTCCATTTTCATCCCAACTGCTCCCTTGCTATTGCAGTGCGGCCTTCGAATCTCAACGTTCATCCCCTTTTCTTGTGGCATGAACTGCAAAAATGTGATGGCCGCTTAGCTTGACGATGATGGTCGCAACATTGCCTAGCTTGACGTTGTTGAGACAAATTCACACAGTGAAGCCTACCTTCAGATAAAAATTCCATATCTACAGAAGCGGATTCACCCTTAACAAATCGATTGTTCATGTCATCCTTGTCTTTGTCCAAGTCGCATCGTTCCATCACCTCCCATCAATTATGAAAACCTTGGGGTTGATAATTGATGTTGAGCCGGTGTTGAATTTGAAATTGTTGCTCTTTGTTTTAGCCAAGAAATAAAGGCTTTGGAGAATCTGCATTTGGGACTCTCGCTTTTGTTTTGCTTGGGCTGGAGTCTGGAGATGTTAGCCTACTCTGCTACTCAATTCCTTTTTTTTTATTTTGTTTCTTTGTGAAATGGACAACAAAGGAAAAAGGTTTCGTGTAATTTGATTTCAGGATTTTTTTTTTTGAAATTTTACAATTATTGGATTTTTTTTGTTTGACGAATTTTGGTGCAATAACGCTTTCTCCAAATAATCGTCCGAACATTTTACGAAGAATCGATGCTTATATGTTTTCTCGATTCTTCATTAAATTTGTATCGAAATCCAATGCTTGACCAATTTTTTTTCAAGTATAGGACTCCTATAATCATTGTGACATCTTGCGGTATAGTCGGTGACATCTTGCGGTATAGTCGGTGCTTAAATCCTATAATCATTCTTTTTCCGTTTCTGATATTTCTCGACGAAGTATTCTTGCTTAGGAGCTTTTTCTAATTCTTCATCATTAGACTCTCTAACGAATTTTGGAACTTAGAAGCTTTCTCCAAATCTTCGTCAATTTGACTTCACGGTAAATCACGGTGCTTGGAAGCTTTCTCCGAATTTGTATGTCTTTAATTATTTGACGAGATTTATAATTCACAAGTGCTATCTCCACCCGTTCTCATCATTCAAGTAAATTTGGTGCTCGTGAGCTTGAATTTGGTGCTTGTGAGCTTGCTTTATTTGACTGTGAATCACACTTTATAGCAAGGTCCGGGCCCTGAAAACTTTCTCCAGATCCATATTACACTTCACCATTTAATTCTGACGAAGTCTTGGTGCTTAAGAGCTTTCTCCAACTCTTCATCATTTGACTTTACGGTAGAGTCTCAGTGCTTGGAAGCTTTCTCAGTGACAGCCTATCATTCATATTTCAACGAAGAAGTTGTGTACTCGTGAACTTTCGCCAAATTTACATCGTGACAACTAAAGACTTTTGGTGCGTAGAAGCTTGAGTGCTTTTACGTCAAAATAGCTCATCTCGAAGGATAAGCAACGATTTGATACTTAACGATGCCCCCAAGATGCGAACATTGAGTTTTTTTTTTCCTACGCACTCGTAGAAATAAGAAATTATTTCACGAGATCAAGTCAACGTAGTTCCTGCAAAAAAAAGTCGATTTTGTTTGGGGGTTTGGCCGCACCTAAGTAAAGGAGTTTTACTTAAGTTGCCTACGTACCTACAAAGTAATAATACTTCGCAGGATCAAGCCAACGTAGTTCATCAAATGTAAATTTATGTTTGGATTGTGTTTTTTTTTTTCGTTTTTTTTTTTGTTCGATTTTTTTTTTCGGATTTTTTTGTGTGTGTGTAGTTTAGGCTCGTGCTCGGGAGCCGACATGACGATGGATCTCCGGACTATTGCCCCCTCGGGACCTTGTCACGTGCACTTTTTTTTTCTTTGGCGTCTTAACGTGGCGGGGTCCAGATCCATTTTGCTTAGCTTTGACTTGGAAAGCGATGACGAGCCCCCTAAATTTTCTCGAAGGCAGCTCCACTTGGCTTGACTTGGAAGTCGTAGCACCCTAACTTGTCGTAAGGATGATTCATCTTTCTTCTAATATCACCCTGTCATTATCTAACTTGGCGGGCGAATTTGTATTTGACTTGGAAGTCAAGGCGTACCAAAACTAGTCGTAATGGTAATGATTTTTTTTTGAAGTCACCCTGTCATTATATGACTTGGCGGATGATCAGTCGTCAGATAGCTTCTTCAATTTTTTCTTGACTTGGAAGTCGATGGCACCTCAACTTGTGCCTAGGTTGGTTTCCTTACGTCATCAATGTCGCTTGGACACCATCTTCGAGAGTTTTAGGAGTTTCACCAACTTCCATCTCATCATCCGAATCTTGGCTCTTTTGTGCCGTCACATGGTTGGACGAGGGAATATCTCGAGCGATTTTCCTTTGACTTGACTCCTCTTGCGGATTTGTGAAGTTGACGGTACGTCCTTTTATTTTTAGTGACCTACCCGTGGTTATTTCCACTTCATGATGACGTTTCATTTGAGAGGGAATTACACTATTGGTATCTTTGCTGAGGTTGAGTGGAACTTTTGTCTTCGAGGACTTTTTCTGCCTTCGTCGACACCTCTTTTGCACCTTTGAGCTGCCAAGGCGACTGGAGACTGATTTCTTTACCTCATTTCTTCCAACGCGAGTGAATACTGACGCATTTGGCCTATGTTGTTGAGAACCTGACGCTAATTGCACCCGGACGATCTCTTCCCTTTCTCCCAGCCTGTCGAACACAGAAGAGCGAGGAGTAGAAGCCGATTGACCAAGCCTATCCAAAACAGAGCTTTGTGGCAATATTTTTGTATTATCGCCTTCACTTTCCGCGAGATCTGCCGCAATATATTGGGATGAAGCATGCTTCGCCTTACGTCGTGCAGAAATTCTAATGGGTCAGGAGGCGAAAAACCGATACCAACCTTTCCGACTTCAAGCGTGTTGCCTTGTTGGTGCAACTTCTTTTGTGTTTGATTCATACCATATGGGGTAACTTCAATCACTTGCCCCAATGGAATTGGATTCTTAAAATCGTACCCGGACTTCGACATGAGCTTGTAAGCATTTGGATCGAATCGTCCCTTTGTCGACTCTTCGGGACCTGTGTGGTCCTTTTTCATCGATGCTGTCGTAAAGCCAGGTAGAGGTTGTGTACTCGTTGTAGAGTGATTTGTTCTTGCAACTGGAACAATGACATTGTTTTTCAGAGTTTGCAAATCTTTATCGTCAATTGTTCTAGTTGATGTGGACGCTTCACTTTCAGGTGCGCACTCTGCAAACGGTGTCTCTCCATCTTTACGCCTTGATTTTGGTACGTACTTAAGAATCGGCGTCGCTTTTTGCGGGATTAGAGAAACTTTCTTTCCGCTAGAGTTCACATTTGTTTGACTGGCCTCTTTGAAAATGCTCTCGTGATTCTCGACTCTTATCGACTCCTTTGCCTCCGAAACTTTGGAATCGTCTACCTTTTTTGAAATTCTGGTTCCCGTCGAAATGATCGAGGATGGCAACATCTCACTTGGCGCATCCTGCTCTTCATAGAATCGAGCGTCGGCAAAGTAGGATTCCACCGTAGAAAAGGGCTTCACATCACCATTTATTTTCTTTTTGTCATCTCTGTAATATTTTAGGCATTAGTGTAGAGTTGACGCTACAACACCATTCTCGTGAAGCCAAGGTCGACCAAGCAACAACTTGTACGACGTTTTGGCATCAATTACTTGGAAAAGTGTGGTGGATAACATATCTCCCATCGAGCTTTCGACACGGATCATGCCAATTGCTTTTTGTCCTCCGAGATTGAATCCTTGGATCATCAAGCGACTTTTGGCTAGTTCACTTACAGAAATCCCTAGTTCTTCCATAGTGGCTTTCGGCATTATGTTGACGGCTGAACCTCCGTCGACCAAGATGCGGCTCACCTTCTTCTCTCGAATGTATCCAGATACAAACAAAGGGCGATTGTGCAACTTTGATCCAAGTAGCAAATCTTCATCACTAAAAGCGAGAGCGACATTGCAAGTAACACATTTTTTGGATTGATCTGCAGGCTCTCCCGCGGCTTTAAGTTTATCAGCATACGCTTCCGGTTGAAGGATCGCCAAAGACAATTGTTAACGCATCTCTTCGGGCAAGTGGAACATTTGTTGCCATCCCATACGCAAAGGCAGTGCATCTAAGATTGCATCAATCTTTGCACCATCGATCAAATTTGAGGGAGATTCTTTAGCCACATCATCCTTGCAGCTTTCTTCCTCAATGACGGTAGAAGACACGGTGTTCACCGAAACTTTAGCAAGATAGGACTCGGGAAAATAATCCTCTAACATCACAACTTGATGTAATCTCGACTTAATTTTCTTAAAAGACGTGACATCTGGCGAAGAATCCATGACGACCCCTCTATCTTTCTTCAATGAAGATTTCCTCACTTTCTGACGAGTTGACTTTTGACGTTTTGGCACTTGGGGTACTGACACTTCTCTACCTTGATTCTTTCGTCGACGCCTAGTCACAAGGATCCACCCTTCGTCGTCGTTTTCTACATGCCGGCCAGATCAGAATCCGGGAAGGGGTACTTCTTCTTCTCGAGCTCTTTCAAAGTTGGTCGTGGCTACCGTGTATCCTTTGAATAGGTCGCCACCTTCTTGTCTGTTTTTGGTCGAGCCGAGATTTTCACCGGATTAGAAGTAGAAACCGTCATAACCTTCTTCGAAGTGCTCTTGGACGCCTTGTCGTTTTTCTTATACTCCTTTCTCTTCGTCTTCGGTTCTGAATGAGTGAAAAGTCTTCCCCCATGGCTAGCGATAGTAATTTCCATGTCGTGAGCTCGAGTGGCCAAATCCTGGAATGTTATCGGCTTGTTGCCTTGGAGGATGTAAACTAGATCCAGATTCATTCCCTGGATGCACATTTCAATAGCAGAAGTCTCCGACAAGCAATCTTTACACTCGAGGCTTAACGAGCGCCATCTACTTATGTAGTCGATAACAGGTTCGTCCTTCCATTGCTTCGTGTTAGTTAGTTCCGTCATGCTTACAATACGCCTGGTACTGTAGAAGCGATTAAGGAACTCTTTTTCCATTTGGTCCCAACTGTCGATTGACTCGGCGCTTAGATCCGTGTACCAATCAAAGGCAGTCCCTTTCAGAGATCGGACAAACTGCTTGACAAGGAGATCGCCATCAGTACCGGCAGTGTTACAAGTTTCAATGAAATGGGCAATATGTTGCTTGGGATTGCCCTTTCCATCAAACTGCTGAAACTTCGGTGGTTGGTAGCCGATAGGCATCCTCAAATAGTCAATCCTCTTAATATATGGCTTGACGTAACGGTGATTGCCGACGGAGCGAAAGTTTCCATCAAACTGACTTTTGAAGGCCTCCGCTATCATATTTTGGACGTCTTTAGCAGTAAACGACTTATCCTTAACACGATCCTCCTCGTTCTCGCTGGCATAGTCACTGTCTTCATTTTGAGATGACGAAGTAGGCCGCTTTTCCAACTTTTTCGTCAAGGCGGCAATCTGCTTGGATTTCTCTTTATTTTCCTTTTGGAGTTCTTCAAGAATAGCTTTCATTTTATTAAGCTGTTCTTCCATATTGTCGCCCTCAATGACCATGATGGGTGCCACCATGGAATATGACGGTTGGTTTGACATCTCCTCGTTACGCCTTTGTGGTGACGACGGAGACGAACCAGCGCTACTGTGGCTATCCTCGACGGTGAATGGCTCGAACAAAGGGCTAGTGTGAACAGTCATCTCCTCCAAAGTGCCGGACATTATCTCTCGAAATGTTGATGAGACAAACTGAGAGTCGCCGACTCGGATGGGAGAAGAGAAACCGAAGACAGGATATTCATATGGCCTAGAGTTGCCGGCACCATATGATTCCCTTGGAGCATTGGTAGTGACATTGGATTTGCGGGGTCTCGTAGGCACGGATGCAGAACGGAGTCTCGCTGCAGCGGTACGGAAGAGGATGGATCTAGTCCTGCTCCTTGTAGAAACACCAATGGGCGATCTGTCGAGAGACCCACCGAGACGGACTGAGCTTTCGTTAGAGGCCATTGAAACGATTGTTGTGAAACTTGATTTTGCGGAAAAAGAGATGAGTAGTAGAGATGTCCTACCGAGCGTGGCAAATTTTTAACAACAAATTTGCGTTAAATCTGCAATTAACAAGAGAAAAACACAAACAATGCAACAAAATAATAATTTTATTAATTCAAAAGATTTAGGGTACAATCTACTAGTTGTTCTACTGATTCGATTTCCGCAATGAATGAATAGGAGGGTCTTGATTTGAAGACTTGATTCTCCCTGGATGAATTTGACTTGCTTCTCTTCAATTGACTGCAGTGGATGCTTGACGTCGGATTGAAGAATAGTCCTTTCTTTTTCTCTAGTTTTCTCTTAGGAGAGATTTTTATCGAGATGTAAATGTATTTTCTTTTCTCTTATTTTCTCTTGGGAGAGATTTTTTTTAGAGAGTGTTTTGTAGGGAGGTTTTATGTGTAGTGTATTTTTTGTGGGATTTTGCTGATTATGGAGATTTTTTGGAGATTATCGAGATTAGTCCCTAATGAGAGTGTTTTACTCTCCATTTATAAGACTCTTCTTCTTTTTTCTTTGCTTCCCGTGTTTGGTCAAACACACAGCCAATTTCCACAAATTTCTCGGTTGACTTGCTACTCTCATGCTAATCTCCGCATTTTAAGTGCAACAAATTTTGTGCAGTTGTTGACTAAACCAAGTCTCTCTTTTTTTTTTGAAAAGATCATCATTATCACATACATAATGATTAATGATATATGCACCACGGCTACACTGTCACAAATACTTGTTTTGTTTTGTCGACAATTTTGTGGGCTTTGTCAACCTTCGTTAGGCGGGCTTCCTCCAGTTTTGTGAGCCCAATTCGGATGTAGCACCATTACTTTTGGCCCTAAAGATTTACGTCTCATACTTAGTATCAACCCATTTTTAAGTGGACCGACTTTATTTCATAATAAAATGGACTAAGTACATACATATTTGTTCGGGTTAAAATACAACGACCCATTTCTCAGACAAAAGACTTTCACATAAGTCAATATTTAACTTTGACTCATTTTAAAAATGTAAGACATATCTTTATGTCTACAGTATGTGTGACGACTCGATAGGAAGCTGTGTTGAATGATGTGTATTGAGATAGATGACGATGATGGTTGATGAACATTCATATCGGGGTGGTATCCACAAACGGTCGTACTTGTCCTTGTCGGAATGGATAGTTGTGGGTTGCCTTAGCTCCTTTTGCCTTGTGTCGTGAGGGTGGATGAGATGAACTTCCGGGATGAAGTTCTTTTTAAGGGGGGAAGACTGTAATACCCATCCTATTAGAGACCCGTTGACTGACCTTAGGCACTTGTCTAGACCTTCGGAAACCTTACGAGCTAACCTTGTGACTCTATAACCCTTTGAAGTTTTGGTTACTCGATCTAGCGAAGGCTACTCAATCGAGTAGCTTAGTCACTCGATCGAGTAAGTCGTTTACTCGATCGAGTAACGTGAGTTCAGCGGGGAATTATAAATCGTGTTATCGTGAAACCCAAATCATTTCTCCACCTTTCCTCCTAAACCTAGATGCTGTCATATCCTTCCTCCTTCACCTTGATTCATCTTGGGAGCCTTTGAGAGGGGATACACCATGGGGATGGGATACTTGCGTCAGGTAGCGGTCTTGTCGCCGGAATGCTGTGTATAGGTATGTTGTCATCATCATCATCGTCTCCCTTGGTTTCATTTGTGTTTATGGTAGTAGTAATAGATGGTTATGCTTGTTGTTATAGGTGGTTATGGTGATTGCTGGTTGTCTTGTGGTCGTGCGCAGAATCGCTGTGGTTTGCTAAAGATAGGTTTTCCTACTCAGTACTGTTGGTTATCTAGAGTGTCGATTGTGTTGTATGATTGGTTTAGTGTCGTTGTTGGTGGTGTATATTGATTGTTGCTGACCATTGTTGTTGTATAGTGTGGTTGGTTGCGATTGTTTATCCTTGGTTCTCGAGGTGCGCCCTCGACTGAGTGGAGTCACTTGCGGGAGTGGCTTCACACCCTTGATTCGCCTTCTGTGGAACCCGCCACAGAAGGGGATGTGCACATTAAGGAACATGGCTTATCGCTCGGATTGGATGAGCAGAGCTTAGGTGGGAACGGCTGCGGTCCCCCACTGGCAGTGTGGATTACTGGTTGTGATTGGTAATCTGGCAGGACTGGACCTTCGGGCAGTCAGAGGTGTGTGGGTGATTGGTGGAGGTGGTGTTTGTGTGTTACTGTGTTTGTGGTGTCTGCCTTTGTTTTGTTCCTTCAGTTACTGACCTTGTGTTGTGTTGTTGTGTTTTCTTCTTGTGTTGTGTCTGTCGTGATCCACTATGATAAGTAGTCGGTCTTAGTAGGTTGATGTCAGGACCATAGCTGGGTGCTTGGAGGGACGAGTCTACCACGAGTCATGGCAGAAATAGTTTCACATAGTTGATAGTTGTCACGAGTTGTACCTTTTATTTTGGTTTATATCACTTGTAATTTAACAAAACTTTTATTTTATCGACATTTGATTATTACTGTCCTCGGGAAACCGAGATGGTAACATCCTTAGCTGCTGGGAAAAGTCTTGTTAAGGCTCATTGGTAGATGGGGGTGTTACATATAAGATGTCTATTAGTCACATCCTGCTGAATAGCTATTTGTATGTGCTCCAAATTCAATTTTGCAATTCGAGCAGAGGCTTCAACATTAGCAAAAGCTTCCCTGTTCAAATTTTTCAGCTCAGCTTTTAACAACTTCATTTTCCTAACCACTTGGAACATCTTACTCCCCCTGACTCTTTGCTCCCAAACCTGTCCCATAGTGCTTAAAAACTTCTCATCACTTCCCCACATATTAAAGTATTTAAAGCTATTCCTTCTCTTGGTATGAGTCCTCCATAATTCCGTAACACATGGGTTATGATCAAACAACCCTTCAGGCAAAATTTAGTATTAGTATCAGGAAATGCCATGAGGCTTTCCATATTAACCAATACCCTATCAATCCTAGTGAACCTCCGTCCATGCTCCTCCTGCTTGTTGCTCCAGGTGAAAAAGGCTCCCTGAGTTGGAATATCAGCAAGTTCACAATGTGCAGTACATTCCAAAAATCCCTTTATTTCCCCTTCAGTCACCACAGAACCAATTATCTCGTCATAGCCAAGAATGTTGTTAAAATCCCCACAAACAATCCATGGCTCTTGTATCAACTCATGAATATTCTCTAAAGATTCCTATAGAGGAACTCTATCTCCTAATCTATTAAAGCCATACACAAAAGACATCCACCATTTAACACCAGTAGGCCTGTGTAAGATCTTACAGTGGATAACCTGTGCTTCACAATGAACAACATCCACTTGAAACACACCATCATCCCATACCACCCATATTCTGCCCCCCTCACAAGTACTATTATCAGTGATCAAAGACCACTTAGTCCCAATCCCTTCATGAACCTTATTTATTGAACAAGTACGAACTCTTGTTTCCATCAAGCCAACTAATCCTATATTATTATTATGCAGATACCATCTAATGTCTCTTTGCTTATTAGGGCTATTACTCACCCTAACATTCCAAAACCCTAGGTTAGCCATGATCTACCGGTTGTTCAATACTTTCCTCCCCACCACCACTCCCTAGAGTATTAAGAGCAGCTAGAAAAGTTTTCTGAATACCATCACCTGTACTCCCTACAGCCTCCTGTCTATTCAGCCTAGTAAGCGATCTACTAGATGTAGTACACACTCTATTACCACTAGGCAATGGGGTAATTAGGATTTTTTTGAACAAGTCCACCGTTGAAGCTATGACAGAGAAAGCTTAGAATCCTAACTAATTTTTCAGCAATGGCTAAAAATAAGAAAGGTAATACTAAGCTTTCTAACAATAATTCACCTAATAAAAATAACAAAAATACAAAAAATAATAATAGTTCATAAATTAATAATTCACAACAATCTAGTAGTACGCCAAATAATATACAATTACATGATCAGGATAACTTCGAAGTCGGTTCTACTAGTCGTTCGCGGAATGAGAACTCTGCTGCTTCTGTGATTCAGCCGTTTGATCTGGCTCAGGAAGTGGCACCTGATGATGATCGCGTTGAATCGGAGGAGGAGTACGTGCCTGTTACTCAGAATAATTCAGCGTCTTCAATATCTGATAAGGTAATACTTAAATTAGATATTGAGGATGTTCAATCGGAAATTGATTACTGAACCAATGCTATTTTCTGTTACGTGCTGGGTGCTAACCCTCCTGGTTACGTTTTGGGTAGTTTCTTACGTAGAGTGTGGAAATTTCATGATATTGATACTTTTTCATCGCTCGCTAATGGTATTTGTGTTGTTCGATTTAAGGATGCTACTAGCAAGCAAACTGTTTTGAGATCAGGACCAGTTTTCTTTGATAACAAACCTCTGGTTGTCAAGGATTGGACTCCTGATGTTAAAATGGTTAAATCTGAAGTGGAGGTTGTACCTATCTGGATTAGGTTTTACGGTTTGGACTTAAAATTCTGGGGTTTAACTCTGAATAAAATCGCCATTTTAGTGGGTAAACCTGTGAGACTTGACACTGCTACTCACACTAAGTCATTCTTGGGCTATGCCAGGATTATGGTTGAGGTGAGCATGGGACAGGATTTTCCTGATGTTATCGAATTTTTGGATGAAATGGATGTTTGTCACAGACAAATAGTCCATTATGAGTGGAAACCTGTGAAATGTACTGAATGTTCAGGCATGGGACATCTAGCTGCTGTTTGTAGGAAGAAAAAGGAAGTGGTTCAAAACAAAGGTAAGGCAAGGCAGGAATGGAGACCTAAGCCTACTCAGGCTCCTCCTGTTCCTCCTGCTGCACCTACACCTATGGAGATACCACTTCCCACAATTGATCCTACATCTATAGTTACTCCTATACCAGTTAATGGAGGGATACTGAATACCATCACTCCTGCCAGAATTATTATTAAATTGTTGAGGCAAGGTCCTGACAAAGCTCAAGGTAGGGGTGAGGGTAGATCTTTCACGGATAGAATGATCATAAGTCTGGGCAGGAGTAATGGACCTGCTACTAGGGCTAGGAGGAGTAGGCTATTTGTGGAAAATGACTAGTATTACATTTTGGAATGTCAGGGGAATAAACAAGCCAAATAAGCAAGGAGATGTTAGACGTCTCTTGCATCTGAATAACATTGGCTTGTGTGGTTTGTTAGAAACTAGAGTTAGAACTAATAACATTGAAAAGGTGAAGAATGGGTTGAATAAGCATTGGCAGTTACTTCATAATAATGACATTAAAGATGGGGGTAGAATTTGGCTTATGTGTGATGAACAGGTCTATAAGGTGGAACTGATTTCTAAATTTGCTCAAGTCATTCATGTGAGAGTGACTTACATGCTCAATAACTTCTCACGGATTCTGTCTATGGTGTATGGTTTCAACAAAAGCCATGAAAGGGAGGACTTATGGCATGCTCTAAGTTCTTTAGGTAACTGTATGAAGGATCCTTGGCTAGTGATGGGTGACTTTAACAATGTTCTTTTTATGGATGAGTGTATAGGATCCACTATCACTACTGCTGAGGTATAGAGCTTCCAAGACTGTGTTGAGAACTGTGGTTTGTGTGATGTGGCTTCCTCTGGTGCTTTCTTTACATGGAATAATAAGCAAGCTGGTGAGACTAGAGTGTACAGCAGAATAGATAGAATTATGGCTAATGATCAATGGGTGGTGGAGGGACCTGAGGGTAGTTTCTCGTTCCTACCTAAAGGGCTCTATGACACCAGTCCATGTGTGATTGATCTATGGCAGGACACACCCAAACTCAAATCCTGATTTCATTATTTTAACATGTGGGGAAATGTGTTGAGTTCTTAACTGTGGTAAGGGCCATCTGGAGTACTTCTATCAAAGGTTTCCCTATGTTTCAAGTGGTCAAAAAACTGAAGTATCTTAAAGCTCCTCTGAAGGATCTGAACAGGGAGTATTTTGGTCATGTTGAGACTGCTGCTCATCTTGCAGAGGCCCTGCTGCATGACATTCAAAAGAAGGTTCATGCTGACCCTGGTAATCTTACTCTACAGGAAGAGGAAAAGCAAGCTGCTCAATCTTTTTCTGAGATGGAGGAGGCCTGGAGGAGTTTCCTGGCTCAAAAAGCCAAGCTGCAATGGTTAAATAATGGGGATGATAACACCCACTATTTCCATTGCTCTATCAAAGCGAGAAGGAGAAGTAATAAAGTGCTGCAAATTAAGAATGTACATGGGATCATCTGTGACAATAATATTACCATTGAGCAAGCTTTCCTTGACTACTATATTTCTCTACTAGGTAGTGACAGAGCTGTGATTCCAGTTTGTAAGGGAGTTATGGCACATGGGGCTTTGGTTTCTGAGAGCCAGGCTACTGTTATGATAAGAGAAGTCACTGATGCAGAAATCAAGGATGCTCTGTTCTCCATACCACCTGATAAAGCTCATGGACCGGATGGCTATACCAGTCAGTTCTTCAAGGATACCTTCCCTGTGGTTGGTCCTGACATCATCCAAGCTGTTAAGGATTTCTTTAGGAATGGTAGGCTCCTTTAGCAACTTAATGCCACTGTTATCACTCTCATTCCCAAGAAGGAGAAACCTGAAACTGTAATGGATTCCAGGCCCATTGCATGCTGTAACGTGCTTTACAAATTCATCACCAAGATTTTATGCTCCAGATTAAATGAAGTCCTGGGCAATATCATTAGCCACAACCAAACTGCATTTATAAAAGGAAGGGATATTGTTGACAATGTCCTTTTTTGTCAGGACTTAGTCAGACTCTACAATAGGAAGAGTTGCTCTCCTAGGGCTCTAATGAAAATAGACCTTAGGAAAGCCTATGATACCATTGAATGGACCTTCATTAAGGATGTGTTAGTGAGCCTGCAGTTCCCTGAAACAATGGTGAGATGGATTATGGCATGTGTGACTTCCACTTCATTCTCTCTTTCTTTGAATGAGAATCAGTTTGGTTACTTCCATGGCAAAAGGGGGATCAGACAAGGGGATCCTATGTCTCCCCTTATGTTTACCCTTTGCATGGAGTACTTGTCTCGTATCCTGGCTGTTGTGACTGCTAAGAAAGGTTTTAATTTCCACCCCCTCTGTAGAAGCTTAAAGCTAAGTCATCTATGCTTTGCTGATGACCTCCTGCTTTTCAGTAGAGGGGATTGCTTCTCCATCAAAATTTTATTGAGGGCCCTCAAAAATTTTGAAGAAGCTTCAGGTCTTGCTGTTAACCATGGCAAGTCTGAACTTTTTATGAATGGAATTTGCCATGAGGACAAGTCCAAGATCCTTCAATTCTCCAACTTTGCTTTAGGGGTTTTCCCTTTCAGGTATTTGGGAATCCCCATCTCCTATAAGAGACTCTCTGTGGGGGACTGTAATAAGTTGGTGGATAGAATTGTTGCTAGAATTCAAAGTTGGGGTGCTAGGAAACTAAGCTATGCAGGTAGGATGGTGCTCATACAGGCTGTCTTATCTTAGCTACATGCATATTGGGCCATAATTTTCCTTATTCCTACCACTGTCATCAACAAGATTGCTGGGATATGCAGGAATTACCTTTGGTCAGGGAATGATCAGTTCAAAATTCCTCTAGTTTCCTGGGACTTTTGTTGCAACAGCAAACAACATGGGGGGTTAGGTTTTCTTAACTATGCTGATTGGAATAAGGCTAGCATAGCTAAGTTTACCTAGTGGATTGCTAGTAAGCAAGACCACCTATGGATTAAATGGGTCAATGCCATTTATATTAAGAATAACCCCTGGTGGAATTATCAACCATCTTTGCAGTCTAGTTGGTCTTTGAGGCAAATCTGCAAGCTCAAAGACATTTTCAAACTAGGTTACAACAATGCTTCCTGGGTCTCAGGTGATTATTCTGTGCAAAAAGGATATGAGTGGCTCCATTCTGATATTGCTAGAGTTCCCTGGTGGCCTATGGTCTGGAATAACATGAATGTTCCCAAACATTCATTTATCTTTTGGTCGTATGCTCTCAATAGATTATCCACTAGAGATAGGCTTGTGGCTCATGGAATCTGTTCTGAGACTGTGTGTGTTCTCTGCCAGCAAGAGGATGAATGTAAAAATCACATTTTCTTCCACTGTGCATTCAGTAGACGCTGCCTACACTTGGTTCAGGATTGGTTACAAATTGATATGGGTGATAAAGAGCCTTTACTTTGGTGCTAGAGTTGGAGGTGTCCATCTTTGTTCCTGAAACAGGTTACTTATGCGGGAATTGCTAGTCTCATTTATCACATTTGGGATGCTCGTAATAGATGTAGAATGGAAGGGATCCTGCCTACTCCTGGTTTTCTTTTTGGCAGAATTAAACAAGCTGTAATTGGTAGAGCTCTTAACAAACTTGCTAAATGTAAAACGAGAGCGGGGTGTAGCTGGTTAGCTAGTGTAGGTATAACTAGTTAACTGGTATGTTGTAGGAAGGTCGTGGTGCGTATGGTGATGTAATTTGCTAATGCCTATTATTAATATCATTTCACATTTCCCCCAAAAAAAAATTGGGGTAATTAGGGGAACCACTATCCAGTAGTAGCCGGAGTATTCAAAATATCTCCATTGCCAGCATTCAGAGCAGTAGTAATTCCTGGGAACTTATGGGGATTCAGATTAAACCCAATATCACCAGTCTGCACTGTCTGCTGGTTAACTTGTTTCACAGGTCTCCAGACTTGTTTCTTCCTTAGCTGATGCCCTTTTTCCCTAATCTCATTCCTCCTGCAGTTTTAGTCTCATGCCCGATGCCCTTGCAATCATCACAACGAGTAGGCCGCCATTCATAATGGACAATTTGATGCTAAGGTATATCCAATTCATCTAAGTAGGGCTGTTCACTCAGTGGTCCGGACCAAAGACCAGACCAGACCATTTGGTCCGGACCAGACCGGACCGAATTTTATTTGGTCCGGTCCACGGTCCACCTATTTACTCTACTTTGGTGTTCGGTCCGGTCCTGGACCAAACCGAATGGACCGCGGACCGGACCATGGACCGAAGTTATATAAAAAAAGAATTTTTAACATTGCAATATTATTGATTTTATTTTCTACTTTGTTTACATATATTATATTAGATGTGTAATTATGTAGTTAAATTTAGTAAGAAAATAATTTTGCTTATTTTGATCGTTACGAACTTCTCGAGTTCTAGTTTTATATGGTAAAACATGTCAATAACAACAATATTTGGTCCATTTGGTCCGGTCCGGTCCGGTCCTCGTGTTTTTATGGTCCAGACCGGACCGGACCAATATTAATATGGTCCGGTCCTCGGTCCACCTCTTAACCCTTATTTGGTCTTCGGTCCAAAGAGTTTGGTCCGGTCCGGTCCGGTCCCAGACCAAAGAACACCCCTACGTCTAAGAACCCTATATAATCTGGCAATTTTTGACCTATTTTAACTTTGACCATTATTCTTGCAAAACCCAAAAAAATTTCTTCTGCGTATTAATGTCCAGTCTAAGAGGTTCTCCTACTTGTCCCGCAATTTTTAACAGCGCAGGTCCCCAAAATTTTAGATTCAATCCATACAGCCTAATCCAAATAGGTACAATTGTAAGATTAATTAACCTCTTATTAGACACATCTAATAACTTTATACACTTAGTTTAGTCATAAACTAATCTAGATCTTATGCATGCATAACAATAAAATACACAGTAAGAAGAAAACCGTTCTACTTACAATGAGGGCCGAAAGGTTATACTAATTGGACACCATCCTAATTAGTCTTCTTTAAGAAAATCCTAGTCGCCCAATGATGAACTTAGACCCAATGGTAGGATCTACTCCTCAAGGAATTGTACCAAGATAATCACCCTTAATACATGTACTAACTTGAATACTAGAATTAGTATATGAGCTCTTAAATTAACAATTAATATTATTAGTTTACTAATTCTAGTAATGATAGAATAATATTAGAGACTTGTGAGTTTTTACTTCTTAAGTTTTCTACAACTATTAGAGAGAGTAATTAATTATCCATCTAATAATATCTATAAGAATGAATTATGTAAATTAGAAGAGAAAAAAAAACTCTCCCACTTTACAAGGGGTGGCCGGATGGTATGGGTAGTAATGCCCAATACTTTTTCAAGTTACTCTTCTCAAGAGTCTAGGCATACAACCGTATGATTAGTAGATTATGATTGTGTTCCCTTCAATTAAATGAACATAACACAACCAACCCATACACCCTCTTTTACACGGCTCAATGGGACTTAAAATGGTCCATTTTAAGTTTGTCAATTGTTCAATTTGTGTAGGGTGACATATTGGACATGTTACTAGACATGGATTAAATAATGCATTTTTAACTTATTAAAAAACATTATATTAACAAAATAAATCACATACAAAAATTAATTAGTAATTCATGATTACAAGTACTCAAAATGGGTCATAGAATCATAAATCACAACAACTTGTATTTATAATAAACCATTCATTCTTATTTTAATTATTTCATAAATAATAAATAAACCTAAGTAATAAAACAATTTAATTACTTAGTACGAATCTTATTTAATCGAATTACAATAAGATACGTATTCTTACTCATAAAATCATTTGTTTAATTTGAAGGAATTAATTAACTTGTATCAACATACAATTAATTAATTAATCAATTAAGAGTGTTACCCTAGAGGTATGACCTTAAGGGATCAATTGATCACCACCGTCATACGAGAGTAATGTCAAACTCTAGTCAGCCAATCATTACCGATTAATGTGGATCACTTGACAATAAAATATTACTTTCCCTCATGCATTCTTAATATGAGATTTAAACATGTGATCACATTATTGTCAAGGACACATACTCCAACAATCTCCCACTTGTCCGCGAGAAGTGTGCGTCACCAATTCTCTTGTCCTATTACTATCTCCCACTCAATGCAAGGTGTCTTGTAGGTGGTACTTTCTTTTGATCATATCATGAGTGGTTTCCTCGATCTGGAGAATAACTGTTTTACCGGAATTATCTACCATAGATACCTTCCGAGCGTGGCCACGCATTTCCAGTTCATTTCTCCTCGAGTGGCCTTGAGATATAAGATAACCCAAACGGGGGATGGACAATTCCGATTGCACTCTTCCCTTTGAATAGCCACAGGTCATTATGACCCAAAACATGCCCAGTAGACCTCAATTACGAAGATCGTAGAACATAAATCAAAGTCACTCTGAAACTGTGCCTTCTTGGGCGAACAGTCTTTAGTCAAAGAATCGACTCACAAGAATACTATAGTAGCTCTCGCCACGACCAGGCTATAAAAAATTTCCAGAAATCTATAAGCGGTCATTAGCCCGACAGAGTGTCCCATACAGTCTGCCTATGTGATCGACTAGTCATCTCTCATGACTCTATAGCACTTGAACTGACCATAAATTGCATCCCACTCCAGTCACTTCGAGATGTCACCTCATATAAGTAACTAGGGACAAATACTATGTTAATCCAGTTCACTTTAATGGGGTTCAATATTGTCTCAACAACCCATTTGGATGTAACAAGGTACAAGATAAGTTAACGATAACTCAAACGATAAATGTGATTATTACATATGAGTAGTCAATACCATATTACTACTCTATGTCTCATAATCATAAGTGTCTTTATACACTTCCCTAATGCAATAAAAGTTTAGCTTGTGAACATACCATGTGCCTAATAGTTCAAACTTTACGTATTGCGATTTCCTTCAATTTCATGTTATCTCTAATAGCATGAACTTTATTAAGTATACGTCTAGACTTTGAACTAGGCTGAGGCTCTTTAACTTGAAAGAAGCTCTTACTGTCATCATATGACTTTTGATGTGGGTTTCGGTGGACAACACTACTCATAGTCTTCAAGGTACACCACCTAATCAGAACTTACTCAGGTTCATTTTGTAGAATCTTGCAATGGATGACAATAAAATACACTTATCTAGTCTCTTAATCCTTATGTCAATAATCTGCCTAGGATTTTCACAAATCCTAATGAGTTCGGAAACTTGAGCGTGTATATCCTCTTAACACACAACTCAATATACTTCCAAACTTCAGAACAGACCATAACTTCTCCTTGAGAATTCATGACGGTTCCTTAAGGCTTACCAATGACTGTCATATGGGTTAATATGTTGTTGACTTATTATGCTCCAAGCACGTGATTCATCTAGGACATGTGCGTAATGGCATACATGATAATTCTAATGGCGGAAACATTAGTAATTGATATCATGTAGACAACAATTTTTAGGTTCATGTGAATAATCATAACTTTATGATAATTCAATTATTCGTCAATATGAACAACCTACTCAACTTGTTTACATTTTCAAGATGAAGGATCATTATCAACATACGATACTTATCTAAGTGTCAATCCAACATCCCATGTTATAATAGATTTGCATAATGTCCAATATCATCCAGAATTGAAAACTTAAATACTTCTTTATGAAAGACAGTATTTGCACGTCATTCCCAATGACTAATATGTTATGCAATTCATGAAGGATGATGGCTTCCACTGAACTTCATATCTAAACATGACAGTCACTAGCTCCCACTCAAGTCCATATATACACATGTTTCTTCATCGAAACATTACATGATTTGAAATGGTCATTGCTCCTTTAAGTATTAGTTAAAACCATACAAATATGTCATTCACATATCCCTTTCTAAATACACATTTGGAAAGAGGTTTCAACTTTTAACTTATTCAGTTCCAAAATGAGATGTAGCAATGATTTGAATGTTTAGCATAGTTAGCAATTAACTTAGCTTTCGTAGACATCAGCATGCCTCTCTATGCAACTCTTAATCATAAATTTCTATTTGCTTTGGATTGGTCTCAACAATCTCAAATAAATCCATTTACTTGCATAAATACCATTTTAGTTTCATAAGGCTCTTAAGTAAAATGTCGAATTTTAAAATCTCTAGGTATATCTACTTCATAGATCAAAATCTTATTTTCCAAGAACATATTCTTTCGTCTTTTCATAAGTCTGAATTTTTCCTAAGAACACTTTCTTTTGGTCTCCTCACGTCAAGAGTCTAACCTAAGAACATCTTCTTTTGGTCTCCTCACGTTGATCCCATACCTAAGAACATCTTCTTTTGGTCTCCTCACGTAGATCCCATCTAGTCAAGGTTTGTGGCTAAATTCACTCCTACTCTATCTTAAGGAAAAATGCACTTAATTTCTCTAAAGATAGCTTTTGAGCCACAAATAATGATGGTGAGGAGGAAAAAATTTTGATACGTGCATTTTGTATAGTCTTTTTAGCCTATTTTAGCACGTATTTCTATGTACTTTCGTACTATTTATATTGCATTTTGCTCCGAATTGGCTACTTTGGTTCGTTTTGTCCGTTTTGTAGAAATGAATGCGAAAGTAGTGGAATCGTACCATTTTAGTCCCTTTTGCATGTATTTTGAGGAGACGGGATTTTCCGGAGTGAGATCTTGCATTGGGATGCGTGAAGGCACGGTCCACGAAGAAGTCGGTCACGAGTTTGAGCTGATTTGAAGAAAGAATACTCGATCGAGCTGTTTTATTACTCGATCGAGTGGTTTCATACTACTCGATCGAGTGGTTTTGGCTGGCGTGGGCTTAAATTAGCCCGTGAACTTGTTTTAGTTTTTGGGCTTAGCATATTTTCTATTTAAACGTACATTAGCTAGGTTATTAGGATCTAAGTTTTATCTATCATTCATTTTCACAGAAAAGACTGCATTACTTTTCTTCTTCACTGCAACTTTGTTTTCGGGGTTATTTCGCTCGGATTTGTTTGTTCTTTACGCCGGATTCTTGCGATTGTAATCACTTTTTCCCTTTTTAATATTAATCTTTCATTTGTTCATTTTAATTGTTTGTTTTGCTTCATTTAATTCATTGCCCTAATTACCTTTTATGCATTTTTATTATTGTTTTATCATGTTGAATGTTGGTTATTTCTTTGTTATTAGTATTGACAGTATTAATAGCGATATGAGTAGCTAAACCTATTTCATGTCGGGATTAGGGAATCTGCGGTAGAAATGTGACGATGTAGTGAATAAGTTAGACGAATTAATTGTGAGATTCTGTCCCCATAGCAATATAAATGTATTTACCGACTTAGTTGAGTGCACGCTTCTGAGTCACCCTTTTAATCTGGTTAAATTTAATCCTGGATCGGAAGATTGGACTAAATATACCTGCTATGAACAGTAGACTACCCTGACGAGGACGGAAGTTAAGTTAGTGGAAGTTTAGGATAGAAAGTGGACCGGAAGAACCTTTCCATATCCGTCTCGCAGTAATTCATCTAAGTTGTTTATAGTTGAGTCACTGGACTACCGTAGTGAACCGAAATCCTGACATGTCCCTTCTCTATTTGATAATTAATCTCATTTTCTGCCTTAATTGCTCTTTCCTTATTTCTCTTTCTTTTAAAGCCTTAATTAGTTTAGAAAAACAAAATTCAAACCCCCCCATTTGTGACCAAATAGACGGAATATTACAGATATATTGCCTCCCTGAGGAGACCGACCTGACTTCCCTAGCTATATAATTAGTTTAGTTAGTTATTTTTGATAGGTATACGACAACCCTGTCAAATTTTGGCGCCGTTTCCGGGGAGGCAATTGCCCTATCTGTCTTTGTTTCGTTTATTTTATCCGTATCAGGGAATTTCTATTTCTTGAGGCAGTTCTTATTTATTTTCTTTCAGTGTTGTGTATGCCTAGGTCAGACAGGTTTGAGTTAGTTTCAGCTGATTCTGAGCCAGAGAGACTGTTCAGGCATAGACTCCGTCTACAAAGAGAATCACGAAAGGAAGACTTGAGTACTTTCGAACCAGAGCTTTCAGCATTTCCTTTTTACAGAAAATCCAACTTTTGAAGAAGATACTTCTAGTTCTGTAAGCCAACCAGTAAAGATGCCGAACATTGCTAGTCACTCGGAGCCTAAAGCATCATCAATTCCAAAGGGTTTCAATCTACAGACTGAGGATGGGAATACATTTGACATTCGTCCTTCCTATATCAATCTGGTAGAGAGAAATCTCTTTAGAGGTGTGGCAGGTGAAGACCCGAGGAAGCATAAGGAGGTCTTTACGGACTACTATTCTACTATCCCCGCCACAAAGGGGGTAACTCAAGACAAGATTAAGGAGGTTTTGTTTCCTTTTTCTTTGACTGAGTCAGCCAGGGAGTGGCTGACTGATTTAGACCGCACGGCCGCAGGGGTTACAGACTGGGAGACCCTTGCTCTTGCTTTTTATAAGAGATATTTCCCTCCGCAGCGCACTAATCAGCTAAGGGCAAAGATTACCAGTTTCAAGCAAGCACCAGATGAAACTTTCTATGAAGCTTGGTGCCGTTTCAAGAGGTTGGTGAGGTCTATTCCTCACCATGGTTTTGATCCGTGGTTCCTGTCCAATCACTTCTACAATGGGCTATATGATGATCACAAAGCCATACTTGATGCATTATCCAATGGGATATTTCAAAAGAACACCGACGATGATAAGGGATGGGCTCTTATTGAAGAGATGGCGACCCACTATGCTGAGTATGGAAACCCGATGGATGGTATTATGAGAGTTCATGCTGTCGATAAGCAAGTTGTGGCTCAGCTGGAAGCCATGAATGCTAGATTTGATAAGTTGGAGTTGCATTCTGCTAGGGAGCCTCACACGGTTCATTTGCTTACTAGAGGGGAGACTGTCACATGTGAGAGGTGTGGGAGAAACGACGGTCACACTGCTATTGGCTGTCTTACAGAGAAGGAACAGGTCCTTGCCTTTCAACAATATAGGCAAGGAGGGGGTTCCTATTATAACAACCAAGGGGCAGTCCATCCCAATTTGAGGTGGACAAGTCAAAATGTGCTCAATCCTACCCCTCCTCCGCAGCAGCAACAGCCATATGTCCCTCCTCATAAGGCTCAACAAGGCTTTCAGAAGCCTCCTTCCTTTCCTACACCTAATCAAGGTGCATCATCTTCTGGTGGAGTAAGTGAGCTAAGTGAGTTGAAGACAATGTTGTAGTCTTTGACAAAGCAGTGGCAGCTGAGTGATCAACAAAAAGATACATCTATCAAGGCACTTGAAACTCAAGTTGGCCAGTTAGCCGCGAACCAGTCCGCGAGGAAACCGGGTTATTTACCGTCACAAGCTGATAAAAATCCACATGAGACGGTAAATTTAATTAATTTGAGGAGCGGTCATTCATATGAGGGACCGGACGTGTTGAAATCAGACCCGAGGAAGGTTATAACTGCTGATGAACAGTGTTCTGTCGAAGAAAAAGAGCTGACGACAAGGAAAGTACTCGATCGACTAATATCTGGGGATCGATCGAGTGAAAGGGCTGAAGAAATGACTCGATCAAGTAACATTTCTACTCGATCGAGTGAACAGGAAAAAGATCTTACTCGATCGAGTGAAATTGCTGGTCGATCGAGTGATTGTGTTGAAGAAACCACTTGATCGAATGGTATTTCTGGTCGATCGAGTAGTGCAGATAGAGAACAACTCGATCAAGAGTGTGCTAGTGGTCGATCGAGTGAAACATCGCCTGAAAGACCTCGTTCGAGAGGAAAGAAGCATGCGAAGGATTTGGAGCTTGATCCGGCTGACACGTTGGAAGAGAGGAACAAGGGGCTCGAGATACCCATCACGGTGCCCTTCCCAAGGCGTCTGCAGAGTATTAAGGCTAATCAACAATTCGGCAAATTTGCCGAACTCCTGAGAAGCTTGCAAGTCACTGTGCCATTCGCCGAACTGCTGACACAGGTAACCCTTTACCTTGAATTTATGAAAGAAATTTTATCGCTTAAGAGGCACATTAATGATCATGAGACGGTAACTTTGGCCGAGGTAGGGACAGCCCTAGTTCAGAATAAGTTACCTCCCAAACAGTCAAATCTGGGTAGTTTTTCGATTCCGTGTCATATTGGTACCCATTTGATTGATAACGCGTTATGCGATCTTTGCGCTAGCGTGAGTGTCTTACCGCTGTCTCTGGCTAAGAGACTTGGTTTGATAAAGCTTAATTGCACAAATATGACTGTTCAGATGGCCGACCATAGCATATCACGGCCACTAGGTGTAATAGAAGACATACTTGTTAAGATCGGGAGGTTCTTTATTCCCGTTGACTTCGTTGTACTTGACATCCCCGAAGATGCCCATACTCCTATTATTTTAGGGAGACCATTTTTATTTACTGCCCGTGCGGTAATAGACGTCGGGGGCAAGACATTGACTTTTCAGGTTGGGGATGAGGAACTAATATTCCATCAGTCTAAGTTCCGGAGGACTCCCATGCAAGCTCAGCCTTGCAATGCCCTCTCTTCTATTGACCCTCCTATTGACACTCCAAATGAGAATTTGGAGTATTGTGCTGCTATTGTGACCCCTCCGCCTCAGGTTGAGAGCAAAAAGGAGGAAAGTTCGTCTGTTTTCCTTGCTGCAGGTACAGATGAAATTAATGCAGGAGCTGTCAAAGGGCATTGTGCAATTAATGTCAGTCAAAGTGGGAGTGACGATGTTAAAGCCGGTAAGAAAGGAGTAAGGATGAGAAAAGTTCGCGCGTATGTGGACGTCAACTATTCCCCTTCTAACGATTTAAGTTCAAGCTCGTGGAAATTGAAGAGGACAATTAATGTTGCTGAGATGACGTCCTCCAGTCAGGAGCCCTCTAAGGGGCTACTGAATTGCTTCGAGAAGTGAGCGGGGAAATGCCCCGTGTAACCATTTATAAAAACATTTTTTTAAAATTTTCGGTTGAATTTTGTTTATTGCTTTTAATTAGGACAATTAGAATTTAGACAATTTTGAGCGTAAATTAGAGACTATAGACTGTTACTTTTTGTATTTGGTATTTTGGGATATTTTTTGCGAGTGTTTTTATGCAGGTTTGGGGAATTTTACGCAAATTCAAAGGAATAATAGCAGATTCAAGGGCTACTGAATTGCTTCGAGAAGTGAGCGGGGTCGTGGTCGTGGTCGTGATACACCAGCTCCTAGTACTTCTGCTGCTCCTTCTGGCACGGTCACTGTTCGAGGGGAAGACTCTCTTGACTCACACCCTCGGTTCCCTCAGGTAATTTTTGTAAATGGTATTCATCGTAAGAGGTTTTATGACTTGGTCGACTGTGAATTTCTCCCTACCCGGTTCTTAGACCGTCCGGAACTTGAGAGACTCGGCTTCTATGAGTCAGTTTGTGAGCTTTTACGGGCACGGGGATGGGCGAACTCATCACTATGAGTGGCCACACCTTTCTGGAACTGAGCCTCGAGTTCTTCAGCTCCTTCACTTTCTCCTCCGGGGCACACGACGCTGTCCCCACTAGTCTTTCCGTGTCATTCCGGTTGTTCAACAGGACTTTTTCGATGACATTGGAGAAGTTTGGTACCAGACTCGGCCTTTCCTTTATGGGCTTCACTGCTGCCCCTAGAAAGGTCATTCGTCAGCTTTGGCGGACCTTGGGCCAGACCACCTTTCCCGAGCGAAAGCTCGCTCAGGGTCCACCTTCCCCCTGCCTGTTACTTTCTTAGACTGATGGGGAGTACCATTTTTGGCCGAAGGGGAGCCAAACAACATCAACAACAACAAGCTCTCCATCTTAGGCGGTTACCTGAACATTGACTGCGGGGGTCCTTTTACCCTCAACATCGCCTATTTGACTGCCCAGTACTTCCAGGCCCAGGGGGAGAATGTCACGGGATCTATTGTCTGCGGTGGCATAGCCACCATTCTTGCCCGTTCCCTTTTCCCTGCCTTACCTCGTGACTTACCGTACCTAGAGGGAGATACGTACCTGAGCCTAGCGTCTATGCACTCTCAGACCTGGCTTACTTCTGACTACCGGACTTGGAAGATAGACGGTTCCTTGTCCGTGGACCTACCTTACACCACTCTCCCCCGTCTAGCCCCTTTGTCTACTGTTGCACGGGGCGCCCGACTTCCACCTCTACCTCACTACCACCTCCAGGTCCGACCACCTACTACTTTACCCGCCGCTAGAAAGCGGCGTAGACTTGAGACCGTAGAGGGGTCCACACCTTCTGGGAGTGGCCAGCCTTCCACGGCCACTCCTATTCCTATCCCGACTCCTACTTCCACTCCTACTCCTGCACCCACCGACCAGACCCAGACACAGACATAGCCGGTCCTACCGGCTAATTTCGTACCTCCACCACCCTTTGAGGCATCCTCGGTCATGGACCAAGGGCGCCGTGACGGTTTGTTAGTTGAGATTTCAGAGAGACAAGCTCGTATGGAGCGGGACATTGATTTGACTTTGTTCCCTCTATACGAGTATCACATGAGGCGACACCGTCCGATTCTAGAGGGTTGGCCACACCCTTCCTTCTACCGGTACCCAGCTGAGGGGTACCCGGAGTCTGATAGCGAGGAGGAGGAGGACGAGGACCCGGCGGTGGCAGCGGCGGAGAGAGCTCGAACTGAGCAGAGGAGGAGGAGAGAGCGGGAGGTGGACCCGGACTTCACGGTGACGGTGGAGGACGTGCGTGACAGCGACGAGGATGACGAGTAGCTGCTGGTCTACTCACTTCCCCAGTTTTCTGGCTAGTTTGGGGAAGTTCGTATTTTGTATGTCCATCTCACTCTTTTATTTTTGACTCCATTTTATTTTATTATCTTTTATTCTTTATTGGTTGTATATTCCCGTTCCCCTGTATATATCTGCTGGTGTTGTTGGAATATGTGTCCTCCGACAATAATGCGATCACGACTGTTGATCATGATGATCACATGTTTAAATCTCATTATAAAGAATACAATTGGGAAGTAATATTTTACTGTCAACTGATCAACATATATCGGTAATGATTGGCTGACTAGAGTTTGACATTACTGTCGTGCGACGGTGGTGATCAGTTGATCCCCTAGGTCATACCTATAGGGCAACACTCTTAATTGATCGTTTAATTAATCGTATAATGTTACGAGTTAATTAAATTACTTAAAAATTGACGGACGATTTTGGAAGTAAAATTTACGTATCATATTGAAATGTGATTAAATGAGATACGGTCTGAGTAATCGAATTGTATCATTACTCGGATGAAATTATTGTTTAAAGAAACAATTGAAATTGAATGAATTATTATAAATACAATCTGTTGTGATTTATAAATGGTAAAATATTTTGGTACAAGTAATTATGAAATTACTAAGTCAATTTTTGTATGTGACGTATTTTTAATAATACGTTGATTTTTAATATGTTAAAAATACACAACAAATTTATGCTACATATGACATGTGACATTTTGACAATTGACAAAAATAATATGGATTCCATATTATCCATATGGACCGAAAATTAGGTGAGGATTAAGCTAATTATATGTTGATTATATTAGTGGAGGGCATGATGATTACCCTAGTCACTAGCCATGCAACCCTATTATGCATTGTGAAGACAAATAATTGCATGCATTGGCTCCCTCCACCCTCTTAGCCCACCCGGTTTTGAGAAGAGGAAAACCACTTGGTTTTTCCTCTTAATTTTACCTAATATACAATAATTTTTTTGTATTATTCATTCATACTTTCACTCATTTAAAATAAGAATTCTAGAGAGATAATAAGCTTCCTTCTTCCTCTCCCATAAACCGAAAATATTAAGTGTTATATAATATTTTTGGGTCATTTTCTACAAGATTAATATTGTATTAGTTCTTATAATATTAATTTTAATTAAGAGTAAGCCTTGGGTATTAAGCTTTGGGAGAGATCCTACACTTGGATCTTAGTTCTTCCATTAAAGGAAAGCACAAGAACAAGAGAGAAAGGTGATCTCTCTTCTGTCCTTAAAACCGAAAATACAATGTAAGAATAATGTTTCTTCCTTATTTTGTTTTAATGTTTGCATGCATAAGATAAATCATTAATTTTATGACAAATTAAATTAAAACATATATGAATATGTAAGTATATAGATCTACTTTTCCTTCAATCGGTATCAAGAGCCATGGTTGTTTGCATGCAAATCGGTTAAAAGTTTTTCCGAGTTATAAAGATTAACATATAAAACTTGTAAAATTTGTGTTATTATGATATATCACAAAATTAATTCATGCATGTTAAAATTTCTGGTCCTAAAATGTTTTAGGATATTTTGATTAAATTTACGGAATTTTATTGTTCATTTTATACAATAATGGCATTTAAATGTGATTTTATGAGTAAAAATGTCATTTTTGGATATGGTGTCACATATATTATTTTGAGATAACCTGTAAATTTTCATAATTTTTGGATTTGTTATGCTCGAAAAATGGATTTTTCATTATTAAATTCGGATTTAGGTGAAAAATAGGCTAATATGAGATAAATTTTGAATCTGGTCATAGAAATTTAGTATGTTGTCACATGCAATTTTACAAGATGTGTGTAAAATAATGGGCTATAGTGAAGTCTTTTTGCATGATTTATGGATTTTTGAAGAAAAATAGCATAAATAGTGACATTATTAGTGAAAAATTAATAAAACATAATCTATGACTAAGGAAAAACGTCCAATGTTGCATTTTATTATCTTTTTCAGATCTAAAATTGAAAAGTTGATGAATAAAATTTTTCTCATGTTTTTATGATTATTTTATTAAAACCCGATAAACCGCAACATTGTTTTTCCGGAAAAATTTCGAAATTTTTGACCTAAAGTTTTGAACATTATGAGTGTCATGGTATTTTTCCAGAATGTTCATGAGTTTAAATTTCAAATTTCAAATTTATTTGAAATTTTGTGATTTATTTGAAGTTTATAGCTTATTTTTGTAATTTTTAGTCCATTAATGAACAATTTTATAAATATGAGTTAATTATGGTCAAATTATTAGTGAAGACTAAATTTTGAGTCCTAAGTGGTTAGGGTAATTAACTTATGCATAAATATGAATTTATGTAATTTTGTGATTGTAAAATGTTGAAATCACGCAAATCCGTAAAAACCGAGTAATATACGATATTGGCTAATTAAAGGCGAGTTAGCATAAAATTGAGCATGTTCATACATATTATAATGCTGCATTTTCTTTATGATTGTCATAATTTTAATTTATGTAATTTTTGAATTATGTAATTTTACTTAGTATGGCCTTAAATTTTAATTGGTATTTCCCGAAATGTATGGGAATATCGATTCGGTTGTAATTTTATTGTGATCTCATATCACCGTTTTGTAATTTAATAGATTTATTTTATTTTAGTTACAAATGTATAATAGGAAATTATGTAATTGCTATGTAATTTAATTTATTCCGGAGTTCCCAAAGACGGATTTATTCAAGATGGCGATACATAAAGACGGTGTTACCTCGAGATGCGTGCCACAACCGAAGTTCAAGGGACCAATGGAGTTGGTTTCCGAATATGTAATAGTTAAATAGTTTTTCTATTTTAGGAAAGGCCATACTAGGATTTATTTATTTTTTATGCTTGCATTTTATTTTATGTCGCATGCATCGCTAAATCGCCATAACTAAAACATGCATCCTTATTTTATCGAGTTTATCGACCGTGTCAATTAAGATTATCGTAGTTCACCGCTTTAATTCACTTAAAACGTGATAGATAATAAATTGACATGACCTCTCGCTAAAACAATCAATTGAGACATACCCTTACCAAATAGTAGAAACCATGAAAACCTATTTCGCGAGGGAGTGCACTCGGCTACCCCGGGGTACAAACCATGTTACGTAGGGGAAGTGGGTGATAAATGTCTAAGCCACCGAATTCATGTTGATGAGGGTTTCATCGGCTACCCCGTGCCTAAGTTAATGTGGGTTTGGATAATGGACACATTTATTCGAAATTTGGATTGAACTCAACAAAAGTTATTGATAAGGGTTTCATCGGCTACCCCGTGCCCTTGTTGATGTGTTTTGGGCTATAGATAAACATTAGAGTAATTTTATCGACCAAGAGTTCTAAAAGTAGAATCGATTAAAAAGTTAATCCACCGAGTTATATTGATAAAGGTTTCATCGGCTACCCCGTGCCTAAGTTGATATGAATTTGGGTCTTGGAATCATTTATCTAGTTGGGTAGAGGTCACTAGAAAAATGTATAAAACTTGTTTAAACCATACATTTTTACGAGTATTATTATTAAAACGACATTTCTTTTACTCCTTATATTTTGTTTTGTAGACCACTTCTTTTTCTCATAACAAATGGCAACACCAACTCCAAACGCCACACCTCTCGCTAGTTCATCATGGCTCCGATCCTTTATGGATCGATGTAAACTTGAAAAGAATGGGTCAAATTTCTCCGATTGGGATGCCCAACTCAAATTGGCCGCCCAAGGTGACGACAAGCTTCGTTACCTTACCGAGGCCTCTCCACCCGAACCTACTACTAGGTCGACCGCCGCAACTAGGGAAGCATATGAGGCTTACCAAAAGGAGTCCGCCGCAATGAAAAATGTCTTGATATTTGCGATGGAGGCGGACCCCCAAAGGAGAGCCTTTAAAATGGGCAATGCTAATGAGATTTACTCCAAGCTTGTGACAATGTTTTCACAAACTCCGCGGATCGTCCAATATGAGGCGGCCGCGGCATTCTTTGATCTCGACTTCAAAGAGGGCCAAAAGGTTAGCCCTCATGTGCTCAAACTTATGGAGCTTGTCGAGACCTTGAAAATTCAAAAGGTTGAAATCCCCAAAGAACTCATTGTAGATAGGATTCTACACTCCTTGTCCAAAGTGAAAGCGTATGTTCAATTCCGGGTGAATTTTAACATGCAAGACAGGGATGTATCTCTTGAAGAATTGCACAAGTTACTTGTGCAAGCCGAAAGGGACATGGGGTTAAATGTGAACCCACCCAAGGATGTGCTTAACATAAGCACTAAGAGTAAGGGGAAATTCAAGAAGAATGGGAGGAAGGGTAAAAAGCAAGCTCCCACATTCACCAAAGCTAAGACTTGTGAAGCTAGCACTTCAAAAATCAATAAGGGTCCTCTTGATAAATGCCATTATTGTAATGGTATGGGACATTGGAAAAGAAATTGTTCCAAATACCTTTGTGATATTAAGGCTGGAAAGATTACTCCAGTAGGTAAATGACTATCCTTCTTTTATGTTTCTAAATTCAACTATGGTATTATGATGCAAAGTTGTGATAATGTATCTCTCTTTTTATTGTAAATAGGGCCTCCACCAAGCAAAGACAAGGGAAAGGAAAAGCAAGCATGAGAAACCATCAAGACGTTAGGGATAGCTTTCATGGAGCTTTGCTTTTCATTGTCTTATTTTAAATTATGTTTTGGATTTTAGAACCTTAAGTTTCCGTGTTCGACATGGAAAGGTATTTTGGATAATGGGTTGTATTTTGGATAATGGTGACTTGGTTTGCAACCCAAGTCACCCATTTTATAATTTTATCCGTTTGTTCTAAAATTCATGTTTAAATGCTTGTTCTCAGAAACATATAACTTAAAGTGATCTAATAGACAAATATAATGACGGGTTTCATTATATGTCCACATGCTTAGGGCTTGTGTATGATCATTTATAAAGCGATTTTGAGTTTATGAACTCTCTTAAAGGAATGTCAATAACCAAGTACACATATGAAATCTATAACTATTAGTCTATCTATAAGATAGTTCTCCTTATACTTCAACATCATTATTTGTGTCTCATATGCTATCTTTGAATCTATAGTGTATTTATTCTAAAGATAGAGTGGGAGAAAAATGAGGACACAACACACAAGGCAAGATAAAATTGTGTACTTGTGTAAATGAAGATCTACGCAAGAGAGAATGATTTGAATGAAGGTATATCTATTTACATAGTATACCGAATAGATTAGATGAGATCTATGGTCTCAAGTTAGTTCTATATGACTAAAGAGACCAAGTGAAGTAATCATAAAGAGTGTATTCTCAAGATAACTACACGAGGAGACCAAAAGAAAGTTTTGGAAGAAAAATGACTAATGTAAAGTCTTAACAAGTTTTTTGACTAAGTTTATGAAAATTTTGACCAATAGTTTCAACCTTGAGATTTACTTAAGAGCCTAAATGAATCAAAGTTACATACTAGTTATGATCGAGTTGCAAAGA
The DNA here is from genome assembly GCF_048544455.1 of Silene latifolia. Lineage (NCBI taxonomy): Eukaryota > Viridiplantae > Streptophyta > Magnoliopsida > Caryophyllales > Caryophyllaceae > Silene > Silene latifolia. The sequence continues at coordinate 74,753,762 of NC_133532.1, read as the reverse complement.
TTGATATACCGATATCTTCAATGGCCAAGTTTTAACCACGCAAATGTCATTGCTTAACCTCATTATGAAATGGTTAAACCTCCTTCGGAAAGGGTATTTCGAAGGACGTGTTCTAGATATTATTTATATTTAAATAATGACATCGCTACACATCATTATGATATGTGAGAGTTAGAGATTAAAATCTTTTCCATAAGGTTAAGATAAGACCACTTCAAAATATGTATTTTGAAAGGATATGATGGGAACATATATGGTTTTATCTTAATAACTTGGCAATGCAATTTATATTTCAATTCTTGAAAAGTTTCGATTGAGAAGTCAATTTTGAAATATGTAGAATTGAGTGGGAGTTAGGAAATTGTCATGTGAAGACATGGAATTTAGTGGGAGCTATCATCCTTTGAATGTTTACAACTCATCACTCATTGAAGAATGACGAGCTAATACCTTCTTTCATAAAGAAGCATTTGAGTTTTCAATTCTGGATGAAAATGGACTATGATAAATCCAATTACATCAAGGGATGTTGGATAAGTATTGGGAGATACACATCGAATCAACAGAAACATAGGTTATTCATCTAAATGAAATGGAATTGCCATTAGCAGTCATGGTCGTTCCTTGAACCTAAATATAGTTGATATCATGATTAAAAGTTACTAATGTTTCCGCCATTAGAATAATCATGCACATGTCCAAATAGTGAATCATATGCATAAGAGCATGATGATTCATTGGTAAGTCACAATAGAAACGTCATGAATTCTCGAGTAGAATCCGATGAGCGATTTCGGTGTTTGACGGAATGCTCTGTTGTGTGTCAAGAGGTTGCATATATTATAGAAAATCCGTTCACATGTAAGGATTTATGAGAATCCTTAACCTTTCAAGCTAGAAAGAGAGATGAGAAGTTTTGGAAAGATACTTAGTTGAATAAGAAGTTACTCAAAACTAATCTTTCCGAACTATGCTAGGACTTGTGAGAAGTGCTAGGCTAATCATCTTGTCAAATTGTTGCAAGACTTTACAAAACATGTACCTAGTGCATTGTGTGTGGATGGAGTACTTGATCAGTACAAGTTATATCATTCACCACAAATTCGTTCGTTATGTGATAATCGATAAGGAAGTTCTTTCAAGATAAAGAACCAAAACCGAGGTCAGGAACCTTGATGTGTACTTGGTAAGGTTCATGCTATGAGAGAGAACATGAATGTAAAGGAAAATGCAAGTGTAAGAAGTTTGAACACATGGACACATGGCATGTTAAACTTCTATTGCAATCAATAAGTGTTTACACTTACGATATACATCACAAGGTTGTAATATGATATTTACTACCCGAGTGTGATGTCGACATTTGTCGTTTGAGTTATTATTAACTCACCTTGTACATTGTTATATCCAAACGGGTTGTGGAGACAATTGAACCCCGTTAAAGTGAACACGGATTAACATAGTATTTGCCCATAGTCACTTGTATGAGGTGACGTCTCGAAGTGACTAGAGTGTGATGCGATTGATGGCAAGTTCAAGTGCCATAGAGTCATGTGAGATGACTAGTCGATCACATAGAAGCGGTATCTGTTAGGAACATTTTGTCGGGCCTAATGACCGCTTATAGAGTTCTGGCAAATTTATATAGCCTGGTCGTGGCGAGAGCTACTATAGTATTCGAATGAGTCGATTATTTTGACTAAAGACTGTTCACCTAAGATGGCACAGTTTCAGATTAACTTTGATTTGTGTTACTACGACCTTCGTAAATGGGATCAAATGGGCATATTTTGGGTTATGATGGGTGTGGCTAGTCGAAGGGAATGAGTGCGATAGGAATTGTCCACTCCTAGTCAGGATTATAACAATATCTCAGGGCCACTCGAGGAGTAATGAACTGGAAATGCATGGCCACGCTCGGATTGTATCCATGGTGGATAAATCCGGTCAATCAGTTATTCTCCAGATCGAGGAAACCACTCTCGATATGATCACTTGCAAGTACGACCTGAAAGACACCTTGCATTGAGTGGGAGATAGTAATAGGACAAGAGAATTGGTGACGCACACTTGTCGAGGACAAGTGGGAGATTGTTGGAATATGTGTCCTTCGACAATAATGCGATCACGATCGTGATCATGATGATCACATGTTTAAATCTCATTATAAAGAATACAATTGGGAAGTAATATTTTTGTCAATGATCAACATATATCGGTAATGATTGGTGACTAGAGTTTGACATTACTGTCGTGCGACGGTGGTGATCAGTTGATCCCCTAGGTCATACCTATAGGGCAACACTCTTAATTGATCGTTTAATTAATCGTATAATGTTACGAGTTAATTAAATTACTTGAAAATTGACGGACGATTTTAGAAGTAAAATTTACGTATCATATTGAAATGTGATTAAATGAGATACGGTCTGAGTAATCGAATTGTATCATTACTCGGATGAAATTATTGTTTAAAGAAACAATTGAAATTGAATGAATTATTATAAATTTAATCTGTTGTGATTTATAAATGGTAAAATATTTTGGTACAAGTAATTATGAAATTATTAAGTCAATTTTTGTATGTGACGTATTTTTAATAATACGTTGATTTTTAATATGTTAAAAATACACAACAAATTTATGCTACATATGACATGTGACATTTTGACAATTGACAAAAATAATATGGATTCCATATTATCCATATGGACCGAAAATTAGGTGAGGATTAAGCTAATTATATGTTGATTATATTACTGGAGGGCATGATGATTACCCTAGTCACTAGCCATGCAACCCTATTATGCATTGTGAAGACAAATAATTGCATGCATTGGCTCCCTCCACCCCCTTAGCCCACCCGGTTTTGAGAAGAGGAAAACCACTTGGTTTTTTCTCTTAATTTTACCTAATATACAATAATGTTATTGTATTATTCATTCATACTTTCACTCATCTAAAATAAGAATTCTAGAGAGATAATAAGCTTCCGTCTTCCTTTCCCATAAACCGAAAATATTAAGTGTTATATAATATTTTTGGGTTATTTTCTACAAGATTAATATTGTACTAGTTCTTATAATATTAATTTTAATTAAGAGTAAGCCTTGGGTATTAAGCTTTGGGAGAGATCCTACACTTGGATCTTAGTTCTTCCATTAAAGGAAAGCCCAAGAACAAGAGAGAAAGGTGATCTCTCTTGTGCCCTTAAAACCGAAAATACAATGTAAGAATAATGTTTCTTCCTTATTTTGTTTTAATGTTTGCATGCATAAGATCAATCATTAATTTTATGACAAATTAAATTAAAACATATATGAATATGTAAGTATATAGATCTACTTTTCCTTCAGGTGTATGCTGGAGGACAACGAGGGCGTTGTCCGTTTTGGTTTGAGGAGGGTATTGCATCCTTTTGAGTCTGCATTTGCATTTGTTTTGCATTCACGTTTAGTTATTTCAGCTTGCATTGTTTATTTATATCATAAAAAATAAAAAAACCAAAAAAAATTAGAAAAATTTCAAAAATTCAAAAACTTTCACGTTTATTTTTGCATATAGGTTGAGTCGGAACGGTTGATTTTCGTGATGATACTGCACTATAACTTGTCATTTTACTTGCGCCTTGCACTTCTGTTGATGGTTATTAGCTTTGTCATACGCATAGTCTACGAGTTTTTGTTCAAATATAGCTGACTGTTTAGACTTGACCTGATAAATTGGCAACCTACTTTACAATTTCTGAGGTTTAGAGCCCATAACTGGTGACATTCATGACCAGTTCATTAGGAATTGAGAGTAGTACTCCTTGCATAGCATGTTCATCATTTTTGCACTTTTATGACATTCGATTTTTTGTCACATGCACACATTTGGGTTTGTGGTCGGTGTCACATGCAGGGAGGTGCTTGCAAATTTTCCCTTTTTCTTATATTTTTCACCCATTTAGCTCCACTTAAGCCAAAAGTTGTCTTTTTGACCCATTAGCTACATCCCAAACTGAGCCTGCCTAGTCAAGCTAGTTTAGTATGTCCTTTTGTGGTATGATTTTCCGTCTGCAGTTTGGCCCGTATTATTTGATTGGAGTTGGTGAAAATAGAGGAAGGAGAAAAAGAAAAAAAAAAGAATTGAAAAAAAAGAGAAAAACGTGAAAAGAAGAAAAGAAAAGGAAAAGAAAAAAAAATGAAAAAAGGTTGTGATTCACGTGAAATGAAAAAAAAAAAAGAGTTGAAAAATATTTGATTTGTTTTAGTTAATTCATTTAGACGGTGTTTAAAAAGGAAAGTTTGTGACCGTCTAACTCATCCATTCTTATTCCATATTTTTGAGGAGATTGTGTATGAGATTAGTGAGCTGTATGCCAACTGAAGGGCACTTGTACTTTATTTTTCAGTCAGTTGAGATTCGGATGGTTTTATATGGTCCTGTTAGGAACTAGCTTGACGCTTTTACCTCCACATTACCATAACTTGTTTTGCCTTTTCTCACCTGAACCTCACTATTCTCATATTATTTGTAAGCCTTCGGCTGTGACGGACATTAATGGTTGGAGTGTGTGCATTAGTACTTGAATCGTCTTTCATTTTTGTTGCATGCATGCTATGTAGGTCGCAGTTAGGTGAGTGACTGTTTCTCTTTCTCTCTTTCACATATATTATTCACCCTTTGCTTCATGAGAGAAGAGTGATCACGTAAGTGTCCGATTTTGTTGGTCTTGCAAGGTCGATAGGTTAGCTATATTTCTGAACAGCTTATAACTCGTTTGCTTATTGACTGCTTAGCTATGACTGTTAATTTTTATTGCATTAAATTGGTTCAAGTAGACAAGTTAAGCTAGCTCTGAGTTTTCATTTCCGTTCCATTAGTTGCATTTTAGTTTACTCGAGGACGAGTAAAGGTTCGGTTTGGGGAGATTTGATACGTGCATTTTGTATAGTCTTTTTGTGGACAATGGGCCATGGGGGCGCTTGGGAAACAAGTGTTTGTATTTGTGGAGTCGCCACCAATTTATTGTGGAAAATTGGAAACCGTTCGAATACCTCGTGTCATGTCAAGACACAAAGTAGTGACATGAACACCAAGAACTCGATACCCTTAGCATTCTATGTCTAGAATGACTCTCGTGGATGCCAATGAACACGGATGTTCACAGAGATCTGGAGTAAGGGGTGAGGGTTCGTATTAGGAAGCTCTTTTGATCGAACACCTAATCCCGCCCGCCTCGATAGCGGCCTCTACTAATGATTAGGGAAATTATCTATACTCGATATATTGTCGATTATATGCATGCAATGCAACATCCAACGTCTTAATCCTAACATGTGAGAATTAATACTAAGTCGGTGAAACATGTAGTTTAGCATACAATTGGGTCAAATCGGGATTTAAGTTCAATTACATGTAAAAGTGTACGAGTGATACAAAGGTACAATGATAAATACAACAAAGGAAAATACAATAATGAAAATTACAATAATTACATCGGGTTTAATGATTTATGTCGAAAATACCTTTAAAACGGATAATTTGAGAAAAATAATAAATAAATTAGCGAACAGGAATTAAGGGTGATAATACGAGTAATAGTAGATTAATTACGTAATTAATAAACTAAGTCAAGGCAACACGGGAATTCAGAGACAGAAGTCAGCCAGGAACAGGGGCAGCAGAGCTACGCCCTCTGGAAGAGGCGCAGCAGTCGTTGCGTCTGTTCCTTGGCTCAGTTCTGGCTGTGAAGCCGGAATTGCAAGTCGTTAATGTTCGTTGGTGATTTTAATGATTGATTATGAATGATTTACTCGGATGAAAGTGATTAACAGGTCATTTACATATGATTAACGGTCATGAAAGCAATAAACATGGATGAAACGGAATAGGACGAATTATTACAAGATTAAAGAGGATTAATTAAACTAAACAAATTAATTAGGTTAAATACGATGAATTAATGACGGACTAATGATGAATATGATAATAAACAGGTGAGAATATATCAAAGATCGAATTCCAGAAACCCAATATGAATGAATCGAATTTCTACAACCCGGTTTGACTTTAACGACGAAAACCCGCAAATATTAATTACTTGGGATTTAAGTCGGGAATTAATGAGATGAATTAATTACTAACGGTGATGAACAATTTATATGTCAAATTATTATGTTCAGATTGTTATATTAAAACAAGGAACAAATGAAAACAAATGAAAAACAAACGAACGAATTATCGAAAGACGAAGGAAGATGAAAGGAAGCAGGAACTGCGGCAGCCTCACGAAGAGGCGCAGCAGGTAATGCGTCCCTTCGAAGAGGCGCAACAGTTGTTGCGTCCTTTCTCGACGGTTGTCCTTTGATAATCCGTAAAAAGGGTTTTAAACAAAGGGTTTTAGAAATCGGTTTTAATTGTATTTTCGACATAAATCTTACAATATGATTATAGAAATAAATAACAATAAATAAAAGAGAGATTTACACCCTCAGACTTACATGTTTGACGAAACGAGATGAACTAAGTTTACGATTAGTGATGCTCGACTCGAATGTAACGAAAGTGCCTTCGTAAGAGGAAAACGATTAAGATTGATTAAGTTGATTATGGTGGAGTTGGTCAAATTGGTCGGTCATGCAAAATGAGACTGGTACTCAGAAGGATCCGAGCTTACGTGGTCGAAAGTTCAAGCACGTAGACGCCAAAAAGTAAGAACTTGGTCTAGAATGCAAAGGGAGAAGAGAAGGGCGGACACTCGCGTGAGAAATATGTGAGACCGAAGGTCTTTATTTATACTAATCACGTGGAGGAAGTAGGGTTTTTCGGAGAAACTTTGGAAGTGAATCTCGAAAAGATATGTAAAGATAGGAAAAATACGCAGAAAAGGACTTGGGAAGAGGCGCAGCAGGCACTGCGTCTCTTGGAAGAGGTGCAGCACTTGCTGCGTCTATTCCCAAGTGGTTTCCTCCTGCGGAAGAAAGATTTCCGTGTTTAGTTTATGGAATAACGGAATAATTTGGTTTTCCTTAATATTTTGTGTGAATATTACGGGAAATTGTTTACCAAATATTAAAAGATTGTAAAATATTTATAAAATATGGAATAGAAATATCCGGAACATTCCTGAACATTCCGACTCGGCATTTTAATGGTTGTCAGAAAATGAAGACGGTTTTAGGCCCGGATTCCAAATGTACTCTAATTACTGCCAAAACGACCGTATCGGCACGTAGATGACATTTAAGAGGTAGACATAAATGTTTGAGCGATCACTTGATGATAAACTTACGAATTGTCACAAATCATTCCGCATACCAAACATGCGGCCAAATCATCACCGGGTGGTTTGCGGGAGGTGCAGAAATGAGGTATCTACAGAGCCCCCACTTTGACTGAGGCTTAGACAAGGCGAAAGTCAAAGTATAGCCATCAGGTCAATCGAAGATTACAACCTGACGACTATGGCGACGCGAGGCAGCTCAAGGGGTCTGAACCAAGGACCTGTCGTCGAGAACATTTTAGAGTCTGTCGACTATCGGGGAGGGTCGTATAAAGTCCATTAGACTACGTAAGGAGGCTCGCCAGCCATAAGAAGAGACCATATCTGAAATTCTTTGAAACTCCAGGGAAAACAAAACGCGATATTGGGAGAAGACAGCAGGACGCAGTCTGGAACTGCTGGGTGAAATCTGCTTGTGTTCAGCTTCAAACAAACTTCAGAAGAATTTGGGGTCGATGTTGATCTCTATGTCTCGAGAGGAAATGACTGTCGGTCGTGAACTCTCGCTGGGGGAACATAATCGGGAACTGATCTCCATGTCTCGAGAGGGAAAGTCTATCTGTGTCTTCTCGCTGGGAGAACATAATCGGGAACTGATCTCCATGTCTCGAGAGGGAAAGTCTATCCGTGTACTCTCGCTGGGGGAACAGAATAAAGGTGTGTCGAAACGCCTGTCAAAGAGGGATGCTCGTTGTGACAAGCTAGGTCTTGGGTAAAAAATAAGGTGATAATTTGCTGTTGGCTTGGAAGATGTGGATCCGGGCGAAGAACATACGTCAAACGGACCAAATATGTGATGTAGCATCAAGGAAGAGGCGCACCAAAGATGGGCCCACAAAAATAACGAACTCATAACGAATTTTTGAAAATTCGTATGAAGGGAAACTGAGGAAGAGGCAGAGCAAGAGCTGCGTCCCTTGGAAGAGGCGCAGCACCTGCTGCGTCTATTCCTGGGCGTGTCTTTCCTGCGTAAAAACCCGATGAAACAGGGGTTTTATTTCATTATTTCGAAACATAAAATCTCAATTACTCTCTCAAATTCCAACCATTTCCGTCAAAACTTGCATTTATCTTCCGTATTTGATCAAATGGGATCGATAAAATTAGGGTTTTCGACCCTAATTAGTCGAAAATTTGGGGCTTTTCCTCCAAATGATTTTGCCTTGCAAAATTGACTTTGTAAATGGCCAATTGGTAGTATAAGGATCACAACCATGTATTTTTTTCAAATTTTCGTTGAGTTTTGAGCATTTGAGTGAAATTGAGACGGTTTCACAACTAAACCGTAAATTGCTTCGAAAATAGCCTTAGGATTGCCCATTTGTGACGAAACTTGATATTTGGAATCCTTGTATGATGGGTAAACTTCCTACCATATCGGAATTTTGGTTTGTGACGGCATTTTCAGGACACTTTTCTAGGGCATAATCGTCGTTATAACGAAATGCAGCCGAAATTCCGACTCGAACCCATGACTAGGCTTTAACTTAGGCTTGACTTGACCCAAATTACCACATGAGCAGACGGGTCTATGGGAAAATTGCAAAAGATGGCGAGAAAAGAGCGATTTCGGAGCTCCGAAAACTAAAAAATCCCCTAATCAAGGCTTGTCGTCACTTGACGCGGCCTAAATTTACTTTATTTTGCAGGTGACGAGGCTTCTACATCTTGGAGGACTCCCATGGACGTGGACACTACTGTTGACCCTTCTCAGGTGATTGAGGAGGCGTTGGAGGAGGCTTTAACTGTTGCGGTGATGGCTACTGAGGAGGACGCTGCTGAGGAGGAGGAGGCCCCGAGACGGGCCAACGTTGGACGAGGTGGTCGCCAGCTGAGGGGAGCACCTGCGTGGGCTGAGACCTGGGACAGTAGGCACCTGCTCTGGGCTGTGGAGGGTCACCTGTCCTACAGGACGGTGAAGAGCTTGGTAAATAGGATTCATCACTCTTCATTCATCTTCTTTCATTTCTGTTTGCCATTCCTTTTCTCCTTCATTTGAGCTAAAGATAGCTTTTGTTTCAAATCAACATAGGAGGCTGGGAACATTAGGTCATTCTCGGGCTACACGACGGCGATGGGGTGCTACGAGAGGCTGTCGGCTGGGGAGCAAGCCATGATCAAACGAAGAGCGTTCGGCGCCTTGGTGCAGGCTTAGATGGATATTGCGAGAAGGAAGCTTCGGGCTAACCTCAGTCTCGTTGGAGCGTTCTTGGACCGGTTTTGGGATACGACCTCCACATTTCACACGCCTTTTGGTCAGGTGGGGATCACGTTAGAGGACTACGGCATGATTTCTGGTTTGCCGTGTGGGACTGAGGTGGTGGAGTGGCCAGAGACGGCTATGAGGGTCGACTCGGCGGAGGCCAGGAGGTTGATCGGCTGTAATTTGGCGCCGAAAGCGGCTGCGGTACCTTGTTTGGTTCCTAGTTCCTACGTGCGGGACTATTTCGCGGGGAAGACCCCAGCGTTCGTGGTGATCGAGGGGAGGGAGACGGCTCCTCCTCCCTGCACTGCAGAGCAGAGAGTCTGCTTGTGGCTCTGGTGATTCTTGTCTTCAATTTACCTCAGAGACAAGGGAGAGAGGCTTTCGACGAAGCTTCTTCCCTTCCTTTCTGACCTGAGTTCTCTAGGCCGTTGGGACTGGGTCACTGCTGGTTTTGCGGTCCTCATCCACTTCATGAGGGCCATGGTTCGTCCGGAGTTGATGGAGAAGGGGACTTCTCCTGCTGCTGTCGGCCCTGGACTGCTGTTGGAGGTATGAACCTTCACTTCTTCTTATGAAAGATCATTTCTTTTTCTTATCAAGTCATGATAGATCGTTGCTGATTATCGTGATTTACAGGCATGGGTGTACTCCTACTTTCCGAGCCTTGCGCCCAAGAGGACGGAGCCGGTGGAGAAGGCTTATCCCGTCGTGAGGGATTGGGTGATGTGCTGCACGAGGAGTCGGCGTTCCTTCCACGACGTCTGTCGGCGAGAGGTGAACGCTCTTCGGCTGGACGGCGTGAGTATTTTACCTTACATTTGACTGTCTTAGTTTCTCTTCACATTAGAACTGATCAAAAAAATGACCCTTCGTTTGCTTCTTCTAGTGGGTGTCCAGGCCTTGGGAGGAGTACGCTGGCGCTCCTCCTTTCGTGGCTGAGGTCCTTCGACCTAGGAGCTCGAGCCGGATGCTGCTGAGGACGTCGATGGGTCCTGTGTGGTACTTGGGTGAGCGCTTGGCTCGTCAGTGCTTTCGGGATGTCTTGACGGTTCCCATCGATCCTCCTCGGACAATGTTTAAGGAGCCTTCTGAGGCTGAGAGGGAGGCTGACCTGGCTGGCGTCGGTGGCGACGCCCTCCTCCTTCCTGGTGAGGACTACTCGGCATTCCTCTATGGAAGGTTGGCGTACTGGACGGTTGTGGTAAGTGCTTTGCCCTTTTTCATTCTTGATTGTTTGAGCATACGATGAAAGATCATCGGTTAAAGGAAATCATCTGACTTTTCAGGAGGTCGAGGCGGCGGGCATCGAGCCCCCAGAGTACCCCAAGACCCTTGAGTACACCGACACGACGGGGATGACGACGATTTCCGAGCTACGTGACTTTGACGTAGCGGTGAGAGATGCTGGCCTGGACGATTGGCAGCATCTGATCCGGAGGGTGAGTCTTCTAGTCTATATTGTTTTCGTGTAAGAACACATTTGCTCGAGTTTGCTCAATTGCTAAACATTTTCTTTTTGAAATGCAGGTCGCGCCATCCCGGTTCGTGGCTTTGTGGAGGATAGCGAACCGGCTGCGGGCTACTGCCGTCGAGGCACTCGCGGGTGGCCGAGGACGTCAGGTATGAACCTTCCGTTTACTTTATTTTCGAGTTTTCTAATTTTCCTTTATGCTTAAAACGATTGACATGAGCCAGTTTTTGTCGTTTGGAGAGGGAGCGCGAGCTGGAGCGAGAGCTTGCTCAGTCCCGAGAGGAGACGGCTCGCCTGCTGAGGGAGCTCGAGGTTCGCGACGCCGAGGTTGCTGCTCTCGAGGCGAGAGTTGTTGAGCTAGACGTCGACGAGCAGTAGCTTTGTTGTTGTTTCTTGTTTTTGACTGTATTTTTGTGCATTTGGATTTTGTTTTGGGGCTCGAGCCCCCAGTTTGGTGTACATAGCCCTTTTTGGTTGTATATATGATGCCTTGCGTGCCTTTGCTGCTAGGTTGCCTTGTTTGTACCTGCAGGTTAGCTTCGAACAGGTTTGGTAGATGATGGTTTACGCCGTCATGCTGCCGAAATTTACACAGAAATCACACAGAACATATATTTGTACATATGGCCTAAATTAGCACAAAACAATGACTCTAAAATGCAAAAAGATATGACCGGAAATGCAAAAATTTGGTCGGAAATGGCCAAAAGGCAAAAATTTGGTCGGAAATGACCGGACGGCAGGGAGGGTTACCCCCTAAAAAAGAAAAGAAAATAAAAACATGTAAGTTTGAAGTGGAGAGTGAAATGATTTCCTCAAAAGGAAAAGAGGTAAAGTTCGAAAAAATGATATAATGAAATTAAATACCAAAATGTAAAAAAAGAATAAATTAAATTAAATTGGTGAAATGATTCCCCAAAAAGAAAATTAAAAAAGAAATGTATAAGTGTGCTAAAATGACGAAAATGTCGATATCGTCTCGAGATGCGTGCCCGCGAAATTAGGAAACACGAAATATGGTAACTTGAGGCATTTACCAAAATAATAACCCGTATGAATAGGAAATTATTCGTTGAGGAATTTAGGAAGGATCCAATGCGGAAAATCACAGAAAAAAAACAGCTGAGGAAGAGGCGCAGCAAGAGCTGCGTCCCTTCGAAGAGGCGCAGCAGGTCCCAGTGCGTCCGTTCTGACGGATTTTAGGAAACAGCTTTTAGTATAAATAGAGACGTCGAAGGAGGTTTTGTTCACATAATTATTCCGTCTTTCTTCGTCTTATTACACAAAACTCCCAAAATAAGCGTACATCATGAATACTCTTGAAATTCGTCTAAAAGAATTGACAAATGAGTTCTCTAGTGTGGAGAAGTATGACATGGGTGCTTATAATTTTGGAGCACTTTTGAGCTTGAAATTAATCAAGGTAGTCAAACCGTTTCTCGATGCTTGTCTTGACTATTGGGACCCTAATCATCACGTATTTGCCTTTCCTGGAGGCGATATTTGCCCATTTCCCGAGGAGATTGCTGCGATTGGTGGTTGTGATCCGGAACATTTGCCTGCTATTCCCTCCACTTCTCAAGGGTATAAGAATAAGTTTAGAGACTTGCTTGGATTGGCCAGAGTTGATGTTGACTGTCTTGTGACTTCTAAAGGAGTGCGAATGTTGGATTTCATTGATCGCTTCATCAACAAGGCTGATCCTACTGTTTCTTATGTTGTGAGGCCACGGGCATTCGGATTCTGCCTGTTGCATGTATATGTCCTTCAAGGGCATGTTGATAAGGACATGAGGGGCGACCCTCGTCTTTTGAGCCTGATTGAGCAAATGGAGCTGCGCAGGTGTCCAGCTTGTCTATGTTTAGGAGAGATCCTATTGGGCTTGGATAACAGGAAAGCCAATCGCGACTTACCTTACTTGGGAAGTCCCATTATTTTACAGGTAAAAGAATATTTTTTGTGTTCCTTTTTTTTCTTTTTTTTTTCTTTTTTTTAATACCCGCTTTTTGGTAGGTTTGGCTTATGGAGCGTCTTCGATTGATCGAACCCCCAACTAATGTTCCTTCTTACCATGCTCGTTCGATTGCAATGAGGACCAGGCTTTACATGGTGGACTTCACTCGAGTGTGTAACTACAGGGAAAATAAGTTGAAAAGTGAGGATGGCCCCTTAATTAGATGGATCGTACCATGGTGGCACCTCAAATCTGTTACTGGAGTATCTTCCCTGGATCCTACCCGAGCTGTTCGCATTCTCGGCTTGGAGTTTATGATATGCATGTTCCCGGAGAGGTTGATGAGGCAGGTTGGATTGAAGCAGATGATCCCGAAGCTTGACACTGTCCCGCAGACTGCCGTGGCGCTTACTACGGAGAGTCGAAGAGAGTGGGCCATCAAATGGGCTCAGAGGAACATTTGGTTCTTGAATTCTTCTGTCAGTGCTCTATGGGTGTCATATTCCTATATGCGGTGGAGGAAAGCTGCTACTCCGGAGGAACGCGAGAGACAGAGGAAGCGTGAACCTGTTGACTACAAGGTTCGCGAGGTGGAGAAGGAGAAGGAGAAGCATCTGACCGAGGGAGAGGAAGAAGCCGGGTTTCGAGTTGTTCATCCTTCGAAGAAACCAAAGACTTCTCCTGCCGTCGAGATGGTGGTTGGCAAGAATGGCAAAGCGAGACCACGAGAGAGACCATTGGTGATTAGGTCGGAAGTGGCGCAGGAGCGTCTGGCTCGAGGTCGCGACAAGAAGTATGATAAAATGACAAAGGCAAAGGGAAAATGGAAGAGTAGCCTATGTCTTTTATTATTATTTATTATTATTATTATTATTGTAATTAGAAGGTAGGATTTTTAGAATCCTAGCCTATTTATTTTTATTATGATTTTATTATGTAACGTATTATTATTATGAATGAAATAAAAGAGGTTGATTGGTTATGAAACCGTTGTGGTTTTCTTTTCATTATTCTTGTCGAATTTCAAATGCATTTGCAAATGTCCTTCTATTTACATTTAAAGCGATTAAGTGGGTTGTATCCCGTGAAGGATTTCCTACGTATTCATTTAAAAAAATGAAATCAAACCCTTGCGCGTAGTTCGAGTAAATGTAAAAGAATAATTGTTCTAAGCAAGAGCTTGTAATGAACTTTTGAAAATAAGCATGTGCTTTACTTACTCTGAAGATGCAATTTAGTTTATTTGATGATATGAGAATGTCAAATTGTCAAAATGCAAGAGCAAGATGACATTAGCTTGATTCAGCTTGGCCAGGGGCCGTTTATTTTGTGCCACAAGAGCGACACGTGAGGTTACGCGAGGCGCGTTTTTGGTCCTGTTCTAGGCATAATAACGTTTTAATTGGTCAAGGTTTGTTGGGTTGGCAAATTCGTTCCCGTCTAGGTCTGTGATCCTAACCACACCCCCTGGAAGTATGGACTTGACTAGGAATGGCCCGACCCAATTGGGTTTGAATTTTCCTCGTGGATCGACAGGTAAAAGAGCCCTAATGGATTTGAGGACCAAATCTCCTTCTTTGATGTTCCTTGGCTTAACCCCTTTGTGGAAGGCTCGTTTGATACGCGCCTGATATGTCTGCACATTATATAATTCACGTAACCTTCGTTCATCCAGGAGGATGAGCTCTTCATATCTGTCCTTCTTCCACTCGGCTTCGGGTATTTGACTTTTGAGTAAAATACGCAAGGATGGTATTTCTAACTCGACTGGTTGTACGGCTTCCATGCAGTAGGTCAAATAGAAAGAAGTAGCCCCAGTGGGCGTCCTAACGGATGTACGGTATCCCCATAAAGGAAAAGGTATCTTGCTTGGCCAGTCCCTATAGTTATCAATCATTTTCTTGAGAATTGTGACAATGTTTTTGTTCGCTGCCTCTACCTCGCCATTGGTTTGTGGTCTATATGGCGAGGAGTGGTAATGCTTGATTTTGTACTTGGCTAGCAATTGTTCAGTCTCAGCTTGGAAATGTGATCCATTATCACTGTTGATCTCATGTGGGCAACCATATCGACAGATGATATTGGTTTGTATGAACCTTGCCACGTTCTTGGCTGTAAGATTGGTGTAGGACGCCGCTTCTACCCACTTGGTGAAGTAATCGATTGCTACTAGGATGAAACAGTGACCTCCTGTTCCGGCTGGAGTGATCTTGCCGATGATGTCAATTCCCCAAGCAGAAAATGGCCAGGGAGATGTCATGGTGTAAAGCAATGAGGGAGGGACATGTTGCACATTCCTGAAGATCTGGCAATTATGACAATGTCTCACATATTTGATGCAATCAGATTCCATCGTAGTCCAATAATATCCTAATCGTGTGATTTTCTTTGCCATCATGGGTCCACTCATGTGAGGGCCACATTCTCCATCATGGACTTTTTCCATCACTTTTCGTGCCTGTGAATGGTCAAGACAACGTAGGATTACACCAAGAGGTGTTCTTTTATATAGCTCTCCTTGCATGAGGACGTATTGGGAAGCTAGCAAACGGATGGCGCGTTGTCACCTTTTGTCCATTTCCGGTGGATAGGTGTCGTTGAGTTTGAAGTTTAGGATTGCTTGGAACCAAGGCTCCTCCGTAATTTCCTCTTCAGCGGTGATTTGGTGCACATAAGCTGGCTCTGATCGTCGTTTGATGCATAAAGGCATTTCTACCATACTATCCGGCATGTTAATCAAAGATGCGAGTTTTGCAAGAGCATCCGCAAATTGATTTTCTTCTCGAGGTAGATGTAAGTAGGTTACTTGATCGAAGAATTGGGCTACTTGGTCTATTCTGGCTTGATAAGGTGCCAAGCTTTCGCTTCAGAGTTTCCAAGATCCCGTAACTTGATTGATGATCAAAGAGAAATCCCCATGTACTCGAAGATTCTTGATACCTAAACTTACTGCCGCTTGCAATCCAATGAGACAGGCTTCGTATTCTGCAGCGTTATTTGTCACCTCGAAGTCGAGTTTGACAGAGATTGGTGTATGCTCGCCTTCAGGAAAAATGAGCAACACCCCTATTCCAAATCCTCTTAAGTTCGATGCTCCATCAAAATAGAGGTCCCAGGAGTCTACATCTGTTTGGAGTATATCCTCATCCGGAAATGACCAAGTGTCTATCGTTTGTGTATCATTGATGGGATTCTCTGCGAAGAATTCGACAACGGTGCGCCCCTTTATGACTTTTAAAGGTACATATTTAAGATCGAACTCAGAGAGTATCAAAGTTCATCTCACTAGACGTCCATTGAGAACGGGTTTCTCGAAGAGGTATTTGACAGGATCCATTTTTGAGAATATTTTGACGGAGTAGCTAAGCATGTAGTGGCGTAGCTTCTTTGTTGCCCACACAAGAGCGAGGCATGTCTTCTCGAGTGGTGTGTATTTGCACTCGTACTCCAAGAACTTCTTACTAAGGTAGTATATGGCTCTTTCTTCTTTTCCTATGGTTTGAGCTAGCATGGCGCCCATGGCCGTTTCAGTTACCGTGAGATATAAACCAAGAGGTTGATCTCATTGGGGTGGCATGAGCACTGACGATTTGGCTAGTATTTCCTTTATTCGATCGAAATCCTTCTGACAGTCATCATCCCACATGGTGTGATCTGTTTTCTTTAACTTCTTGAATATGGGTTCGCAGATCATGGTGAATTTCGATATGAATCAACTGATGTATTGTACTTTGCCTAGGAATCCCCTAAATTCTTTCTCTGTTTGAGGTTGCGGCATTTCTATTAAAGCTTTGATCTTTGAAGGGTCTATTTCTATACCTCTTTGGCTAACCACGTATCCCAGGAGTTTGCCAGATGTCACTCCGAATGCGCATTTATGAGGATTGAGTCTCATGTTGTACTTCCGTAGCCTCGAGAAGAATTTGCGAAGGTTCGTCATATGTCCCTCTCTTTCCTTGGACTTGACAATCATGTCATCTACGTATACCTCAACTTCTTTATGCATCATGTCATGTAAGAGCGTAGTTGCGGTGCGTTGTTATGTAGCTCCGACGTTGATTAACCCAAATGGCATAACCGTGTAGCAGTAGGTCCCCCATTGAGTGATAAAGGCGGTCTTATGCATGTCGTCTAAGGCCATCTTGATCTGGTTATATCATGCGTATCCATCCATGAAGGATAGCAACGCGTGATCCGCTGTATTATCCACTAATATGTCGATATGTGGTAGAGGAAAGTCATCCTTAGGGCTTGCTTTGTTTAAGTTTCTAAAGTCAACACAAACACGGATTCTCCCATCCTTTTTGGGTACGGGTACTATGTTAGCTACCCAGTCTGAGTACTCGGAAACTTTGATGAACCCGGCTTTGAATTGTTTATCGACTTCTTCTTCGATCTTGAGGGCCCATTCTGTCCTCATTCTTTGAAGCTTCTGTTTCACGGGTTTGAACCCTGGTTTTATTAGGATTCTATGCTCTGCAATCTCCCTGTCGATCCCTGGCATATCTTTGTAGGACCAAGCAAAAACGTATTTGAACTTGTGTAGGAGGTCTATGAAATTGGCCCTTTCGGTGGGGCTCAGGGTTATCCCTATCCTAAGTTCTTGGGGTTCTAGTTCAGTCCCTACATTGATGGGTTCAGTATCTTCTTTCACTGGTCCCCCTTCCCCCTCTTGTAGTATTTCCTTGGCTATGTAGGGAGGTATCTCGATTGAGTCAGGGTCAGGGTCATCCTCATCACCATCGTAAGCAGAATTGCATTCATGATAACACGAAGAGTAAGCAGAACCTGATTTATTCATATTAAGATTTGAGAAAAGTTGAAACAAAGAAGCCGTCTGATCTATGGTCAGTGGCGGTAAAGGGACAACAGTTGGGACATTTCCCGAACTACTGTTGCTATTAGACACTAGGCTAGGAGAAACGAGGGGAGTGGGAATGACGACAGGAGAAGACTCTCTAGACTCCGACTCTGACTCTGACTCAAATTCATCGTCTTCTGGTTCTCCTTTGAACATCTCTCCTTCTCCAGTAGTGAGCTTGAAGAGTCTTCCTTTCATAACGAAGTATCCATTTAGGGTAGGGAGATAAGGTCGCATTTGGATTCCCACATCCTTTCGGTTTTGAATTTGAGTGAGCATCTCGAGAAATTCCCCTTTGGTGGGTTTGTATCCCAATCCAAGGGGTATTCTTTGTGAATTACCCTCCTTGTAGGGGGCAATGGTGCTCCTTCGGATAGGATTCAAAGGCATTCCCGGGAAGTATCCCTGAGTTTTGAGTATGTGGTTGACCACTAGGTTAGAGTAGGGATTGAAGTATAATGGTGCCAATTCACTCTCTATGACGTTTATGATATGAAAGCCCCCAAGCTCGTGCACTGGATCTGTAAGGACTTGATTGCTTGACTTCTTTTCGATGATTGCCTTGATGGGCGACGAAGTGATCGTCACCACCTTATCATTTAGTGGGATTTTGGAAGTGTGGATGTTATCGCTTTGGAAGCGTGAATCCAGGGTCTCCCCAGAAGTATGTTGAAGGATGCCTCAATGTCTACTATTTGGAAATTGACCTTTCGCTCAATCGGCCATGTGGCTATGGTTAGGTCAACTTGTCCCACCACCTTTCGTCGTGTTCCATCATATGCGCGAACACCTTGATTGGTCGGAGTCCAATCTGATTCTTTCATGCCCAATTTATATGCCGTTTTCATGGGTATGACATTGACCACGGATCCATCATCTACTAAGGTCATTGGCACATTCTTCTTTAAGCAAATGACAGTGATATAAAGAGCCAAGTTATGACTAGCACTGAAGGGTGGCAAATCCTCATCCGAGAAAGTAATAGGATTACTTAGCTTTGGTGATTCTTGGAAGACCAAGTTGACCACGTCGTCGGGTGTGGAGTTATGTGCCACATTTTGTTTGGCCAAAGCTTGCAGTAAAGCTTGGCGATGTGGGAATGAGCTTGACACTAGTTGCCAGACTGAAAGATCAGCTTTTGTCTTTTGTATTTGCTTTAGTAGATGGTCGGTAAATCCTTCTTCATTATCACTTGGTGTGACTACATTGGTTGGACCGTTTGCTATGGGACCATTTTGAGAAGTATTTTGGTATGGGCGTCCTGAACGAGTGAGGTGATCTATATTTTGATCTTCACAATTCTGGACTATTTCCTCACTGACTTTGACTAAGTAGTGTTCAGTGAGATACAGATCTTCGTCATCGTCAGCCCATATTCCATTGATAGCAACAAGTTCCCTTATTCTCATGATTTCTGCTTCTAATTGGATAATTTGGTCGACTGGTTCATCAACCATGGCTACTACTTCTTGCATTGTAGTGTTTTGAGGGAAAACTAGTGGTGCGCGTTCTCTAGGTGTGGCGTTGGGGCCACGTAAGGTTGCCACTGCACTCTCTAGTTCCAAGACTTGCCTATCCACACTTTTTGCCCATGCGATGAAATCAGTGATGTTTGGAGAAATGGTGGAGTAGTTCCCTTCATTTTCTATTGCATGAACTTCATTTTCAACTGGGGAAATGAGATGTGAACAATCTATGGTAGATTCTTCATTTGTAATCACTAGAACTCCAAGAGGATTTTTAGTGTTGTTAGGCTTACCTCCAGGCGGTATTGGTAGGCGACCGTCTTCAATCATGTCTTGAAGTACATTTTTCAATTTGTAGCATTTCTCTGTATCATGTCCCTTACCTCTATGGTATTCGCAGTACGAATTCTCATCTCAGAGCTTGGATTTCTTTTCTGGTTCAGGCGTAGGGCCTATAGGTTGAAGTTTCCCGAGTGTCATCAATCTTTTCAGAGCGTTGGAATACGTGTCCCCTAGATTTGTGAATTTCCTTGGAGGGGTACTCTTCTTAGATGGCTCAAGGAGGTTAACTTCATCAGTCTTGCTAGTAGAGCCGTAAGAATGACTTGTTGAGCCTTGGTATCCACGACCTATCGTTTTGGACAAGAGCCCTTTACGAATGTCATCTTCGATCCTTGTCCCTAGTACGGTCAAATCTTTGAAATTCTTGATGTTTTGATACCTCAAATGATTTGCATAGATGGGCTTTATGTTGTCCACGAATTTCTCCACAAGGGTAGCCTCATCCGGACGTTCAACAAGTTGAGTACTAGTCTTCCTCCACCGACTTAGGAAATCGGTGAAACCTTCTTTGTCATTTTGGGTAAGAACCTCTAAAGTGCGCATGTTGACTTGGATTTCAGCATTATCCGCATATTGTTTAGCAAACTCGATTGCGGCATCGTCCCAAGTAGCGATTTTCTTGTGATCCAGCGAATAGAACCATTGTTTCAAGATGGTGTCAAGAGATGAAGGAAAGATCCTTAAGAACATCTCTGGTTTAATGCCTTTGATAGACATGTAATCCTTGAAGGCACGGATATGGTTCAAAGGGTTTTCATGCCCCTTGAATTTAGGGATATCCGTCATGTTGAAGTTGGTTGGCAACTTGGAACTCATGACCTCATACTTGCGATTATTCTCCCTATAAATGTCATCCCCTTTAAGATACGTCAATTGCTCCTCTAAGTATTGGAGTCGTTTCTCAGCTGCAGTCATACCCATGGGAGGGTTTTCGTCCCCGAAGTCATTCACGAAGTCATAAACGATTTCACTTTCTCGAGGAGGCATCCTCGTTTCCACGGCATATATTCGGCCCTCAATGGTGTCAACGCGATAATACACTTGGTCTTGAGTAACTTGGAGACGAGCTAGCGCGGTTAGGATTTGATCATTACTATCCTGGAGTTGATTGAAGTTCACGTCGCTTGTTCCAGGCATCTTGGAAACTGAATAAGAGATCGACGATGAATCAAAACACGATCGACCACTCTAGAACACTTACCTGAAAAGAAATGTTTTGAATCGTGAAGTGGGAGTGTGCCACTTATGTCCGTGAGTTTTGAGGAAATGACAAAGTTTGAAAAAGGTTGGTCCTAGTCAAATTTAGTGTAGTTGTAGGAGTGGACTCGAAGTGAGGTTTTGAAATGGGTTTTGAGGCTCGAATTTTGACTCGACAATTGGACAGAGTTTCGGCTTGTTTTGCGCTAACATTAGGCCCAAGTTCGAAATTTTACATGTTAAAGAAGGATTTTGAACTTTACAAAAATCGTCATGGTTTTGTTTTGAAAAGGGTGACCACGTATGGTACAAACAACATACAAGCATTATAACGGGATGCTGAGTGCATTTAAATGGGTTTTGGTTTAAAGGGTGGGTTGCCATACCGAACAATCAAACCCGAAGTTTGTGGAGAGGCTCGTACCAAACAAGAGTAAGGCCGATTCCTAGTCCATTTCCTCAAGTAGTGAAAGTCCTTGATACAAACAAGAGTAAGTACCATGGTATGGATGACGTCAATCGCTATCCATCCTTAGGCCCAAATAAGAATTAGGACCGTTTAGACGGGAGGATTGGTCGAATGGGTTGGGTTGGGCCTAGGAAGGCCGAATAAACGATCTAAGAAGACCGAGCTATGAAAACCGACAATTGTCTTGTACAAACTATTCCCTAACCTTGTTCAAGTTTCACCCTTTTGGCTACACGTAAGTGTATTATCCCCAGCGGAGTCGCCAAACTGTGGACAATGGGCCACGGGGGCGCTTGGGAAACAAGCGTTTGCATTTGTGGAGTCACCACCAATTTATTGTGGAAAATTGGAAACCGTTCAAATACCTCGTGTCATGTCAAGACACAAAGTAGTAACATGAACACCAATCCTCGTTACCCTTAGCATTCTATGTCTACAATGACTCTCGTGGATGCCAATGAACACGGATGTTCACAGAGATCTGGAGTAAGGGGTGAGGGTACGTATTAGGAAGCTCTTTTGATCGAACACTTAATCCCGCCCACCTCGATAGCGGCCTCTACTAATGATTTGGGAAATTATCTATACTCGATATATTGTCGATTATATGCATGCAATGCAACATCCAACGTCTTAATCCTAACATGTGAGAATTAATACTAAGTCGGTGAAACATGTAGTTTAACATACAATTGGGTCGAATCGGGATTTAAGTTCAATTACATGTGAATGCGTACGAGTGATACAAACGTACAATGATAAATACAACAAAGGAAAATACAATAATGAAAATTACAATAATTACATCGGGTTTAATGATTTATGTCGAAAATACCTTTAAAACGGATAATTTGAGAAAAAGAATAAATAAATTAACGAACAGGAATTAAGGGTGATAATACGAGTAATAGTAGATTAATTACGTAATTAATAAACTAAGTCAAGGCAACACGGGAATTCAGAGACAGAAGTCAGCCAGGAACAGGCGCAGCGAAGCTGCGCCCTCTGGAAGAGGCGCAGCATTCGCTGCGTCTGTTCCTTGGCTCAGTTCTGGCTGTGAAGCCGGAATTGCAAGTCGTTAATGTTTGTTGGTGATTTTAATGATTGATTATGAGTGATTTACTCGGATGAAAGTGATTAACAGGTCATTTACATATGATTAACGGTCATGAAAGCAATAAACATGGATGAAACGGAATAGGACGAACTATTACAAGATTAAAGAGGAGTAATTAAACTAAACAAATTAATTAGGTTAAATACGATGAATTAATGACGGACTAATGATGAATATGACAATAAACAGGTGAGAATATATCAAAGATCGAAATCCAGAAACCCAATATGAATGAATCGAATTTCTACAACCCGCTTTGACTTTAATGACGAAAACCCGCAAATATTAATTACTTGGGATTTAAGTCGGGAATTAATGAGATGAATTAATTACTAACGGTGATGAACAATTTATATGTCAAATTATTATTTTCAGATTGTTATATTAAAACAAGGAACAAATGAAAACAATAGAAAAACAAACGAACGAATTAGCGAAAGACGAAGGAAGAAAAAAGGAAACAGGAACTGCGGCAGCCTCACGAAGAGGCGCAGTAGGTACTGCGTCCCTTCGAAGAGGCGCAGCAGTTGCTGCGTCCTTTCTCGACGGTTGTCCTCTGATAATCCGTAAAAAGGGTTTTAAACAAAGGGTTTTAGAAATCGGTTTTAGTTGTATTTTCGACATAAATCTTACAATATGATTATAGAAATAAATAATAATAAATAAAAGAGAGATTTACACCCTCAGACTTACATGTTTGACGAAACGAGATGAACTAAGTTTACGATTAGTGATGCTCGACTCGAATCTAATGAAAGTGCCCTCGTAAGAGGAAAACGATTAAGATTGATTAAGTTGATTATGGTGGAGTTGGTCAAATTGGTCGGTCATGCAAAACGAGGCTGGTACTCAGAAGGATCCGAGCTTACGTGGTCGAAAGTTCAAGCATGTAGACGCCAAAAAGTAAGAACGTGGTCTAGAATGCAAAGGGAGAAGAGAAGGGTGGACACTCGCGTGAGAAATATGTGAGACCGAAGGTCACTATTTATACTAATCACGTGGAGGAAGTAGGGTTTTTCGGAGAAACTTTGGAAGTGAATCTCGAAAAGATATGAAAAGATACGAAAAATACGCAGAAAAGGACTTGGGAAGAGGCGCAGCAGGCACTGCGTCTCTTGGAAGAGGCGCATCACTTGCTGCGTCTATTCTCAAGTGGTTTCCTCCTGCGGAAGAAAGATTTCCGTGTTTAGTTTATGGAATAACGGAATAATTTGGTTTCCTTTAATATTTTGTGTGAATATTACGGGAAATTGTTTACCAAAGATTAAAAGATTGTAAAAGATATATAAAATATGGAATAGAAATATCCGGAACATTCCAGAACATTCTGACTCGGCATTTTAATGGTTGTCAGAAAATGAAGACGGTTTTAGGCCCGGACTCCAAATGTACTCTAATTACTGCCAAAACGACCGTATCGGCACGTAGATGACATTTAAGAGGTAGACATAAATGTTTGAGCGATCACTTGACGATAAACTTACGAATTGTAACAAATCGTTCCGCGTACCAAACATGTGGCCCAATCATCACCGGGTGGTTTACGGAAGGTGCAGAAATGAGGTATCTACACTTTTTAGCCTATTTTAGCACGTATTTCTATGTACTTTCGTACCATTTTCGTCTTTTTTGCATGTATTTTGATGAGACGGGATTTTCCGGAGTGAGATCCTGCATTAGGATGCGTGAAGGCACGATCCACGAGGCAGTCGGTCACGAGTTTGAGCTGATTTGAAGAAAGAATACTCGATCGAGCTGTTTTATTACTCGATCGAGTGATTTCTGTGGCTAAGGTTGTTCGATCGAGCATTAGTTTACTCGATCAAAAGGTGTTGGAAAATGAGGTTACTCGATCTAGTAGATATTTTGGAGAAATGCTCGATCGAGTGGTTTTGGCTGGCGTGGGCTTTAATTAACCCGTGAACTTGTTTTAGTTTTTGGACTTAGCATATTTTCTATTTAAATGTACATTAGCTAGGTTATTAGGATCTAAGTTTTATATATCATTCATTTTCACAGAAAAGACTGCGTTACTTTTCTTCTTCACTGTAACTTTGTTTTCGGGGTTATTTCGCTCGGATTTGTTTGTTCTTTATGCCGGATTCTTACGATTGATTGTAGTCTCTTTTTCCCTTTTTAATATTAATCTTCAATTTGTTCATTTTAATTGTTTGTTTTGCTTCATTTAATTCTTTGCCCTAATTACCTTTTATGCATTTTTATTATTGTTTTATAATGTTGAAAGTTGGTTATTTATTTGTTACTAGTATTGACAGTATTAATATCGATATGAGTAGCTAAACCTGTTTCATGTCGGAATTAGGGAATCTGCGGTAGAAATGTGACGATGTAGTGAATAAGTTAGACGAATTAATTGTGAGATTCTATCCCCATAGCAATATAACTGTATTTACCGACTTAGTTGAGTGCACGCTTCTGAGTCACCCTTTTAATCTGGTTAAATTTAATCCTGGATCGGAAGATTGGACTAAATAGACCTGCTATGAACAGTAGACTACCCTGACGAGGACGGAATTTAAGTTAGTGGAAGTTTAGGATAGAAAGTGGACCGGAAGGATCTTTCCGTATCCGTCTCACAGTAATTCATCTAAGTTGTTTACAGTTGATTCACTGGACTACCGTAGTGAACCGAAATCCTGACATGTCCCTTCTCTATTTGATAGTTAATCTTATTTTCTGCCTTAATTGCTCTTTCCTTATTTCTCTTTCTTTTAAAGCCTTAATTAGTTTAGAAAATCAAAATACACCCCCCCCCTAATTTGTGACCAAATAGACGGACTATTACAGATATCTTGCCTCCCTGAGGAGATCGACCTAATTCCCTAGCTATATAGTTAGTTTAGTTAGTTATTTTTGATAGGTATACGACAGCTCTGTCACATTTCACATTTCAACTTACAGTGATCTATTTGAGACATATTGAAAAGATAATTTAGACTAGACGATTCAAATTTGATAGGTGTATCAAATAGGATTGGTAACGTTCCGTAATGTGAGTTCAATAACTCAACATAACTTCATAATTGATCTTACATAAGTAAGTTGTGATTTTTAGTCACAATCGCATAAGGAGAATCGAATTCTAGCTTATGGACATATAATGATTCAATCATTTTATTTGTCTACATGATCAATTTAAGTCGACATAATCTTATGTTTCTCGATGCAAGTAGTGTATAATGACAACTTTTAGAACAAAAGATACGATAAAGTGAGTGACTTGGGTTGAAAACCAAGTCACTAATATCCAAAATACAACCATTGTTTAAAGGAAACAAACAAATTTCCAAGTCGAACGAGGAAATTAAAAGGAGTTCTAAAATTTTGAAATACAACACGATAATAAAGACAAAGCAAAATAAGGCCAAGCTTCCATAAATCTAGCACCATGGGCGGCTACATATAGCTTTCCTCAAGATCTTCTAGGCTTGTTTTTCTTTGCCTTTGTCCTTGCTTAGATGCCCTACTGGAACAATCTTTCCAGGTTTGATATCGCCAAGATACTATGGACAATTCCTCTTCTAATGCCCAACACCATTACAATAGTGGCATTTGTCCTCAGAGGAGGCATCCTTCTTGGACTTAGAGGAGCTAGATTCAAAAGCCTTCCCTTTGCCCCTGGTGGGAGTTAGCTTCTTTCCTTTATTGCCACTTTTCTTAAATTTCCCTTTGCTCTTTTGATTAATATTGAGCACAACCTTGGTGGTGCTAACATTTAGCCCCATATCTCTCTCGGCTTGTACAAGCATTTTGTGCAATTCGTCGAGGGATACTTTCAAGTTTTGCATATTAAAATTCACCCTGAATTGTACATATGCCTTAACCTTATTCAAGGAATGAAGAATTCGGTCAATGATGAGTTCCTCGGGAATTTATACCTTTTGCATTTTTAAAGTCTCAACATGCTCCATCAACTTGAGCACATGAGGGCTAACTTTTTGGCCCTCCGTGATATTGAGATCGAAAAATACGAATGCCGCTTCATATTGTATGATCCTTGTAGCTTGTGAAAACATGGTCACAAGCTTCGTATAGATCTCATATGCGGTGCTAATCTTTATAGCACTCCTTTGGAGATCGGCCTTCATAGAGAAGATCAACACATTTTTGATCGCGGCCGACTCCTTTTGGTAAGTCTCATAGGCTTGCCTAGCGGCGGGAGTAGACCTTGCGGTAGGTAAGGCGGGAGAGGCCTCGGTGAGGTAACGAAGCTTGTCGTCACCCTCCGCGGCCAAACGAAGTTGTGCATCCCAATCGGCGAAGTTGGACCCATTCTTTTCTAATTTACAACGATCCATGAAGGATCGGAGCCAAGAAACATTGGTGAGAGTTTTCGAGCTAGTGTTGGTGGATGAATTTGGAGTTGTCATTGCAATTGAGAAAACAATATTGACTACAAAAAGAAGTGAAGGAAATTAATAAATATTTATCGTTTTAATAATACTTATAAACATTTTAAACAAATTTTAAGCATTTATATAGTGACCTCTACCCAACTATTATAAATGATCCCGAGATTCAAATTCATATTAACTCCGGCACGGTGAGCCGATTCATCCCTAATCAATATAATTCGGTGGATTAACTCTTTAATCGATTTTACTTCTAGAACTCTCAGTCGATAAAATTACTTTAATTTTTATCTTAAACCCAGAACACATGCGGCTACGCTCGCGAATACTTCCGTTGAGCTCAATCCAAATTTCGATGTATAACAATTTACTATCCACTTACCCAACGTAACAAGTTTAGCACCTTGGTGAGCCGAGCCTACTTCCTTATGAAATTAGGACTCATGGTTCTACTATTTGATAAGGCTAATTCTCAATTATTATTTAGTGAGAGGTCTTGTCAATTTATTATCTATCTCGTTTTAAGTGAACTAAAGCGGTGAACTACGATAATTATAATTGACACGGTCGATGACTCGATAAAATATGATATGCATGTGTAGTTATGGCAATTTGGCTATGCATGCAAACATATAAAATAAATGCAAAGCAAAAAGATAAAATCCTAGTATGGCCTTCCTAAAATAGTAAATCTAATAAACTATTTAAAAACTCGGAAACCAACTCATTTGGTTCCTTGAACTTCATTTGGCACGCACTTCAAGGCAACACCGTCTTTGTCGGAACACCTTCCCGAATGGCACCGTCTTCAAGGAACTCCAGGATAAATTAATAACATATCTTTTCTACTTTATACATTATAAAAAGAAAAAAGAAAAAAGAAAATAAAATAAAAGTGATACGAGATCACAAATAATTACAACCGAATCGATATCCCTATTCATTTCGGGAAATACCAATTAAAAACTAAGGCCATACTAAGTACAAATTACATAATTCAAAATTATATAAAATAAAACATGATGTTCATACTAAAATGCAGCATTAATATATGTATGAAACATGCCATGTGATGTGCCAAATCGCCCTATTTAAGCTAATATCGTATATTCGGTCCGGTTTTATGGATAATTGTGACTATTAACGTATTAAAATCACACAATATTACATAAATCAAATCTATGTCTAAGTTAATTACCCCAACCTATTTAGGACTCAAATATTTAGTCTTCACTAAATATTTAACAATAATTCAACTTGATATTTTATTATTACTCTTTAAACACTTTTATTCATAATAATAAAGAAATAATTCCCAATAAGTCATAAAAATTAAAAATTTCAAAATCATAATTTTGTATATTGTGGAAAATTCCTAACATTCCAAAAATTTTAATAAAAATTTGGCCATAGAATACATTCAACTTATTTCACAAATAAATCGCATAATACGTAACTTTAACGCCTTAATTCCAAATTAAACATAAAATTATGTAAAAAATCAAAATCAAAATTTTGAATATTCTATATAAATTTCTAAAACCTGGAAATGACAAATTTTCAAGCCCAAAAATCGAATTTACAATTATGACTATTTAAAGTTGCTATTTATCAATTTTACAATATAAAAATCAATACACATTCAAATCAAACGAAATTTGACATACAACTTTAGATCTGATGTTCATATCATATATAAAACTTTGGGAAAAAATGTCATGTCATAAAATTTATTTTAGCTATTTTTGCTAAAATAGTGACTATTTAAATGATTTTTACATCTAAAAATCATAAATCATGCAAAATAAAAGCATTTTATCTCAAAATTTACATACAGTGTGTAAATATTGCATGTAACAACATACTAAAATTTCATGGGATGAAACGAAGTCTAACTAATTATAACCAAAATACCTCCAATTAATCCATTTTTATCATGTAAAAATCATAAAATATGCAATATAAAACACTTTTATATGAAATTTTACATACAATATGTAAAATATGCATGTGAGGTCGTGTTAAAATTTCAAGGTCAGAATCATAGCCTAACATATTTTACTATTTAAAAGTCATTTTACCAAATAAAATGTAATAAAAATACAAAAAATAAATTAAAGAGCAATATTTTTACCACAAATCATCAAAATGACCTAAAATCAATTTAGGACCAGAATGTTATTTATGCAAAATTTTTTTGGTATTTATCCTCATAAATCACAAATTTCTAGTTTTATATGTTAACATTTTAACTCGGAAAAACAATAACCGATTATGCATGCAACAACCATTGCTCTGATACCAATTGTAAGATTCATTAACCTCTTATTAGACACATCTAATAAATTTATACACTTAGTTTAGTCATAAACTAATCTAGATCTTATGCTTGCATAACAATAAAAATGCAAAGTAAGAAGAAAACCGATCTACTTACAATGAGGGCCAAAAGGTTATACTAATTGGACACCTTCCTAATTAGTCTTCTTTAAGAAAATCCTAGTCCCCCAATGATGAACTTAGACCCAATGGTAGGATCTACTCCTCAAGAAATTGTACCAAGATAATTACCCTTAATACATGTACTAACTTGAATACTAGAATTAGTATATGAGCTCTTAAAATTAACAACTAATATTATTAGTTTACTACTTCTAGTAATGATAGAATAATATTAGAGATTTGTGAGTTTTTACTTCTTAAGTTTTCTACAACTATTAGAGAGAGTAATTAATTATCCATCTAATAATATCTATAAGAATGAATTATGTAAATTAGAAGAGAAAAAAAACTCTCCCACTTTATAAGGGGTGGCCGGGTGGTATGGGTAGTAATGCCCAATACTTTTTCAAGTTACTGTTCTCAAGAGTCTAGGCATGCAACCCTATGATTAGTAGGGTATGATTGTGTTCCCTTCAATTAAATGAACACAACACAACCAACCCCTATACCCTCTTTTACACGGCTCAATGGGACTTAAAATGGTCCATTTTGACATATTGGACATGTTACTAGACATGTTATTAAATAATGCATTTTTAACTTATTAAAAAACATTTTATTCACAAAATAAATTACATACAAAAATTAACTAGTAATTCATGATTACAAGTACTTAAAATGGGTCATAGAATCATAAATCACAACAACTTGTATTTATAATAAACTAGAGCTGATCAAATGACCCAAGCCCATTGGCCCTACCCGGCCCGGCCCGCTTTTTAGGAGGGCTTGGGCCTTTTATTTTGGCCCAAAAAAGCCCATGGACTGGCCCGAAAAAGCCCAACATATTTTTGGGCCGGGTTTGGGCCAAGCATTCGGCCCAAATTTTGGCCCGGCCCGGCCCATATTTATTAATAAATGAATATTTTTAGCTTATAAAACCTATTAAAATTAGCTAATTGGGGAATGAATAATCCAAGCAAGCAAAATGAAATAAAAAGATTCTTAGCTATGAATAAAGTTGGCTTGTTTGGTATTTTAGAAACTAAAATAAAAAGTAGGAATTGGAATAAGGTTACTAATAACTTTGGTGCTAATTGGGCCATCTGTACTAATTCACATCTTCACTCTGGAGGTAGAATTTGGATCATTTGGGACCCTGTTTTGTTTGAGGTGGACATTTTGGATGTCACTATCCAGTGTATTCACACTAAAGTGTTTGATAAAGCTAGGAGGAAGGGGTTCTACTTCACTGTGGTTTATGGTTTGAACTCTCTGGGGGACAGAGAGCCTCTGTGGCAAAGTATTAAATATTATCACCTACAAATTACTTCTCCTTGGCTCTTGTGTGGTGATTTCAATGCCATCATGGAGAGAAATGAGAGGATAGGGGGTGCTGAGATCACAAATGCTGAGCTTAGACCTATGGCTGATACTATAAGGGATTGTCAGTTGACTGATATGAAGGCTAGAGGGGCTTTTTACACTTGGAATAATAAGCAAGGATCTGACTCTTTGATTTATAGCAGAATTGATAGAGTCTTCATTAATGAGGAATGGCTTGATCAATACCACGATAGTTTTGCTCATTTTCTCCCCGAGGAGACTTTGTTTGACCATTGTCCTGGTCTGGTTCACTTTGAGGAAGAGAGGCAAAGGAGGGGTCATTCTTTCAAGTATTATAATATGTGGTCTATGGCCAATGATTACAAGGAGGTGGTGATTGCTGGTTGGAACAAGGAAGTGCAAGGCACTCCTATGTTTAAAATTGTTAGTAAATTAAAAGGTTTGAAGAAAGGCTTGTTGGCTCTTAATAAGGATAATTTTGAGGATATTGAAAATCTTACAAAGTTGACTGAATTATCCTTAAAGCATTTCCAGTCACTCCTTGTTTCTGACCCCTATAACAAAGAGTGGATAGAGAATGAGAGAGCTTGTGCTCAGGATCTTACTGATATGGTTAAAGCAAGAGATCAGTTCTTAAAACAAAAAGCTAAATGTGATTGGATGAAGTATGGGGATGAGAACACTGCTTTTTTCCATGCTGCCATCAAGAAGAGAAGGGCAAGGAATAGGGTCTTTCAGGTTAAGGACATGAGGGGAAACCTTTGTTCTGAGCCAAAGATGATTCAACAGGCTTTTGTGGAGTATTATTTGCACCTGTTGGGGTCCTCTACTCCTGTCAAACCTCTTAATAGAAAGCTTGTCCAGCAGGGTGCTTGTCTCACACCGGAGCATTGTGCTATTCTGAATGCTGAAATTACTGGAGAAGAGGTTAGGGATGCTATGTTTTCCATTCCAGGAAATAAAGCACCTGGGCCTGATGGCTACAGTAGCCAATTTTTCAAGGATAATTGGCCCATTGTAGGTGGTGATGTGATTACTGCTATTAAGAATGCTTATGAAACTGGAAAGCTCTTAAAGCAAGTTAATACTACTATCTTCACTTTGATCCCAAAGATGGAAATGCCTGAAACTGTGTTGCATTTCAGATCCATTGCATGCTATAACACTATTTATAAGTGTCTCTCTAAAGTGATTTGTGCAAGAATGAGCCGTATTCTCCCTGATATTATCAGTCCCTCTCAGGGGGCATTTATCAAAGGGAGAGACATTGTTGGCAACATCTTGATTTGCCAGGATCTTATTAGATTGTACAATAGGAAGAGCTGCTCTCCTAGAGTGTTATTGAAACTTGACCTTCAAAAAGCATATGACTCCATTGAGTGGTCGTTTGTTTCTGCAATGCTTGAGGCTACTGGGTTTCCTAAGAAATTCATTGAGCTGCTGATGAATTGTGTTACATCCCCTTCCTTTTCTCTTTCCCTTAATGGAGAAATATTTGGATTCTTTAAAGGACAAAGAGGGCTCAGACAGGGGGATCCCCTCTCCCCCCTTTTATTCACTCTTTGTTTGGAATATCTCAGTATAGTGCTTATGACAGTTCAGAAGCATAAAAAGTTCAGGCACCATCCTTTGTGTAAGAGAGTCAATCTCAATCACCTTTGTTTTGCTGACGACCTTATCATGTTTTGCAAGGGTGATAGAGGGTCTATTGAGCTCTTGCTTCAAGCCTTCAAGTATTTCTCTA
Organism: Silene latifolia; assembly: GCF_048544455.1. Taxonomy (NCBI): domain Eukaryota; kingdom Viridiplantae; phylum Streptophyta; class Magnoliopsida; order Caryophyllales; family Caryophyllaceae; genus Silene; species Silene latifolia. The sequence goes on along the minus strand of NC_133532.1, from coordinate 74,721,503 downwards.
AGGCTTCTGGATTGGTGATGAATAGTGGTAAGTCCAACTTCTACACTAATGGAGTTCCTGTTAGCCTTGTTCAGGAGCTTGAGCAGATCACTGGAATGAAAAGAAGTGCAGTTCCTTTCAGATATCTAGGTGTTACTGTCTCCCCTAAACGCCTGTCTGTCATGGACTGCAATTGTTTGGTTGATAATGTGGTAGCAAAAATTAGAGCCCTGGGATCCAGGAAATTGTCTTATGCTGGTCGAACTGTGTTGATTCAATCTGTGCTCAGTACATTACACTGTTATTGGGCTCGAATTTTTATCTTGCCTAAGACTGTCATTGATGCTATTGAGAAGATTTGCAGACAATATCTTTGGTATGGCAAGGATCCTAAAGAACATCCTGCACTGGTTTCTTGGGAGAAGATATGCAGACCTAAGAAGCAGGGGGGTCTTGGTTTTAGGGACCTTCAAACTTGGAACATTGCTACCATAGGAATGTATGTTTGGTGGGTGCAACAAAAAACTGATCACCTCTGGGTTCGGTGGGTGCATGCAGTGTATATTAAGTCTGCTCAATGGATGGACTATGAACCTCATAGTGGAGCTAGCTGGGCTTGGAGGAAAATTTGCCAAGTCAAGCATAAGCTCAAGTCTTTTCTCTTAACAGGTGAGCCTTACACAATTCAGAAGGGGTATGCTTTTCTGAAACCTCCCACTGATAAGGTTACCTGGTATCCTTGGACACTAAACAATTGGATTTGTCCAAAACACTCTTTTCTCTGCTGGTTAGTAGCTCAGAACAGGCTACTTACGCAGGACAGACTGGTGAAGATGGGTATTTTGGATACTAATTGCTGCGAAGTTTGTGGAGTTTTGCCTGAGGATCACACTCACCTGTTTTTTGAGTGTGCATTCAGTAGGCAATGCCTGCTACTGATTCAATTATGGTGCAAGATACTGTTACCTGCACACGATTGTATACACTGGTGGATCACATGGAGGACCCATTCTGCTGCTAAGAAGAAGGTCGTTGGGGTTATCCTAGCAAGTCTCATGTATCATCTATGGCAACATCGTAATACTTGTAGGATAGACCAAGTTGTTCTTAAGCCTATGGTACTAGTTCAGAGGATGAAACAAGATGTAAGAGCACGACTGAAAGCGATTGAGTTAAAGTGTACAAATAGGAATGTTATTGAATGGGTGAAAGAGTTATGAAGTCCCCTGCTTCATAGCTTCTCTCCCAAGTTTTAGGCCGTATTAAAAGTGATGTAATGGGACTTTTTTGATGATTAATGAAATCTACTTACATTTCCCCAAAAAAAAAAAAAAACCTATTAAAATAGTGTTAAAGTTATAAGCAACTTTTTAAAAACTCAAGTATATTTTTTTAGATTTATAAACAAGGTGTAAATAACATAAATCATATCACGAATGCATGATTAAGCATTCTAAAGTGGCGGTGTTTGTCTTTATTTTATTTTGGAGAGCAATTTATAAGCTTTTCGTCATATTTTGTACAATTTTATAAACTACGTATGTTTTAAAATTAGTAATTGAAGGTATTATGTTAATTATATTCTAATGTAAGTCGTAAATTTTAAGGCCCGAAAAGCCCATTTAGGCCCAAAAGCCCGAATTAGCCCATAAGGGCCGGGTTTGGGCTTGCCAAATAAGCCCACATATTTGGCCCTGCCCGACCCGGCCCACACAAATGGGCCGTTTTTGTTAGAAAGGCCCGGCCCAAGCCCGCACTGGCCCGGCCTATGATCACCTTTATAATAAACCATTCATTCTTATTTTAATTGTTTCATAAACAATAATAAACCTAAGTAATAAAACAATTTAATTACTTAGTACGAATCTTATTTAATCGAATTACAAAAAGATACGTATTCTTACTCACAAAATCATTTGTTCAATTTTAAGGAATTAATTAACTTGTATCAACATACAATTAATTACTTAATCAATTAAGAGTGTTACCCTGGAGGTATGACCTTAAGGGATCAACTGATCACCACCGTCATACGACAGTAATGTCAAACTCTAGTCAGTCAATCATTACCGATTAATGGGATTAGTTGACAAAAAAATATTACTTTCCCTCATGCATTCTTAATATGAGATTTAAACATGTGATTGCATTATTGTCGAGGACACATACTCCAACAACAATATCTAGGTCTTCCTTAATCAATTTAGCAGTCGGAGTCCACTCTTTGACAATTACAGGTTTATTGTCAAAAAATAGAGGTCCAGCCTACAAAACAATATTCTTCCTCTCCACTGTCTTAAATCGGACAAGAAAGACGCCATAAGCCTTAAACGCTATCTTATCAATTCAATCCTGATCCCAGAATCTTTTAACAAACGCACCCACAACACTGCGAGACGGATTAGCCCCGGAATGTAACAGTAGACCGCATTAGACCAATACACAAGCTCAGACTGAACATCAGCAGAAGTTAATTGAAGCATACCATTGGATTCCCCAGTGTGCCCCTTACCCCTAACCTCCGTCCATTCCCCGTTCTCATCCTCTTGTTCTTCTTTAATTGATTCCAATTCTGATGACATATTGAACGGGCGAATTCTGGCTCCAGCATCGTCTTCAATCTCCAATTGTCGTACAACTCCATTACTAGTCGTACTTGTAGAAGCCATATTATTTTGTATATTTGTTGTTCTTTTAGGAAAAAACGATGATTTGTTGGTTAATTTTAATTTTTTGTAGTGATCTATTAAGAGTAGATTTATTTTTTTTATGAGTAACCATTGTTAATCTCCAACAATCATAAACCCTAAGCGTAACATCTCTCTACTTTCTCTCCCTCAACTCAACTCAAAGTTTACTTATCATAGTTATGAAGTTAAAGATATGATCCCATTGAAACTTACCTCCTCCCTCATTGAATCTCATTTCACTCTTGACTACATTTCCATTTGTTAAGCTACTTCATGACTTGGTCGAGCCTACGACGTAAAACAAGGGCGCTACATGGGAGGCAACCCATGGCTTTTGCATGCATTTAGATAGATAATGAGAATTTTGGAATATTTGTACTTGGCTAGTTGTATTTATGACGGGATGTCATGAAGAAAACCGGGGCTTGATGAAGAACAAGAGCATAACCTTCAATTTGCCAATTCCCGACTTGATGAGTCGGCTCAGAAAGAAGAAAACACGCAACTCAAGGCCAATTGAAGAAGTGATTTGAGAGTTGGGGCAAATTGAAGAAAACACGAAGGCTTGTACTCCCAGCAAGGGCACCGGCAGCCGGTCCCTGGACCGGCTGGGAAGTCCCTGTAAGTTTTTGGGAAAATTTCAAGAATTAAGGAGAAGAGACTCCCAGACGGGGCACTACAGCCGGTCCCTGGACCGGCTAGGAGTTCCATGATCATTTTTTAAAATTTTCGAAAAAGACATGTACTCCCAGCCGGGGCACCGGTGACCGTCCTTGGACCGGCTGGGAGTTCACTGACGGGATTAAAACACAAAATCAACCCCAAATTCATTCAATCATAAACACCACCGACACCCTTAAAATGCCATCTTTCTCCCTCAACTCACACCCAAACACCACCATTCCACCATCAAAGAGCACAAATCAACCACCAACTCCCTCCCCTTCAAAACCCCTCTCACAAAACAGACTCATGGAACTAAAAAAGAGAGTCCGCAAGGGGGATTTAGCACTTCAAAAAGCGGAACTTGTGGCAGCTGCGGCTAGCGACATGAGCCCCGATCCGGCATTCCCGGACCTCCAATTTAGTTCCGTAACTATGAAAGGTAAGTTTGTATTATTCAAACAACGTCCCCTCGCCCCGACTCGATTTACTAACCGCCAATCTATGAGGGAACTAGGGTTAGACCGAGTCACCCTTGAGTTATTTGACGGAGTTGGCATGAAATTCATGTATGACATTCATGAGAAGACTTATTCCCGTCTCACTTGGGAATTTCTAAACTCTTTGAGGATCGATAAGCATCAACAAAATCAAAAGGTCGCATTTTTGCATTTCCGTCTTATGAACAAAGACCATTCTTTAACCTTGCTGACCTTTGCTAAGCACTTTGGGCTAGACCCGAGCCCACCTCATAAAGCCCCCGATAACCTTGATCACAGTGCACTTTGGAAGGCCCTCACCAGCCTAGATGATAACCCACGGTTGAAGAGAGCGGCAAAAACTTGTCACATTGTCGTGATCCGAATTTGGCACCGTTATATGGGGTGGACTGTTTTTGGCCGTGATGAGAATCACAACTTCCGAACGAAGGAGTTGGAAAATCTCGGCTCTTATCTTTGTTCTAACCCCACCACCTTCAAAATTGATGTGGCTCACCATATGGCCCTCCATCTTCACCATTTAAGCAATTCACCGGGGCAATCGACCCCAATTGTAGTGGGTGGCCTCATCACCCACCTTGCCAAGCGCCTAATTCGATGGCTCAATTTAAATGGCATGAACTATATCACCGGGAAGACCATGCTCACCAAAGACTACATCCAATATACTCTAAATTGGATAAAGACGAACCCCCGAGATAAGACAAATTATTGGCAAGTCCGAGTAAAGGGAGTGGATAGGAATTCAATTCCACTCCCCAATCCCGACAAAATTAGAGTAGTGCCAAATTCACCGCACTATTTACTTGAAATCGAGGCGGATGAAGACACTTCTGTTGGAGTTAGTGTCCTCCACAATAGTGCGTTTACATAATAAATCTCATTAAAGGAATATCATTAGATATTTAATTATTTGATCCTCGTCAGTTGATTAACGTAAATCGATAACGGTTGGCTGACTAGAGTTTGACGTTATTGTCGTGAGACGGCGGTGATCAACTGACCCCTTTCGGTCACACCTAAAGGAACGAACCCCAATTGACAACTAATTAATTGTATGAGATAAAATTTACTTAGACCCTTGATTTATAGACTAAAAAGTTAGTCGATTATTTTTAGAGAGATTTCTAGTTGCGAACTCGAGGCACGGCAGTTATTATTTAATTATGCGATAATTGAATAATAATTTTTGGGATACGGGTTTTAGTTAATTAATTGTTAATTCACTAAAATTGTATTAATTGATTAATGTGATTAATATTAGTACGTAAATAATATGTGTAGCGATACACGTATATTTACGGAGTGATTTGAATGAATTAATTATGGAAGTATTTAAACATGAAACGATGTTTAAAATAAAATTACACGTATTTGTGCGATAAATACAAGAACCAATATGGACCCGTAAATGGGCAAGTGGACCGTGTAAAATAGAGTTGTGGATGATTAGGAACATAATCATTTCACCTTACTTTATATTCTTCCATAAGTTATCTTATAATCTTTTTTGCATGTGATGTAAGATTGACAAAAAAATAAGAAAATCACTCCCACACTCCACCTCCACCTACCCGGCCTCATCTCCCATATACACTCCATCATTTGTTCATTTTTTCTACACAACACTTGAATATTTGCATGTGTTCATCTATCTTCTCTCTAAAAATAATAACCATCATTTTACTAAGTTGTTAGTAAACTAAAAATAATAACTAAGATTGTTAGTATTATTTACATATTATCAAGGGTTTATTTTACAAGTATCTAGTTAGTATTTGTATGATAATTTATGGGTGTAGTTCTTGGGTGCAACTTGAAGGAGACTTTCTTTTTGAAGGTTTTTCAAGGAGGATCATCCATATCTTTTTAGCTCAAGAACAAACTAGAAAGGTGATCTAGTTTGTGCCCATACTACCATAAAATCAATGTAAGGAAATTGTTTTTCCTTAAACTTTCATTTTTATGCTTTTATATTTGCATGCATGTTACATAGATCACCAAAATGATAAATTGTGAGATAATTTAATTTTTATTAGAGAGTCTAATGTGGATCTATGATCTTTCAAGTGGTATCAGAGATTAGGCTTGTAATTTGCATGTTGATTTTAAGCATATTAATAAATTATGAGATAATTTATAAAAACTCAAAAAATGTGTTAGAAGAGGTTTTAGCACGAAATGTTTGGGGCATGCATACCTACTGATCTCAAAAGATTTGTGGTTAAGTTTGGTGATTTATGAAGTAATTTTGCTATTTTTAATGATTATTGGTAGAAAACCGAGTCAAAATGCCGTATTTTAGTTAAAAATTGACTAAATACTTCCTCCATTCAACTCCACTCTACCATATTTCTTTTTTCATCCATTCAATTCCACTCTACCACTTTCCATAAAAAGCAAGTAAAATGACCCTTTTATCCTCATGGCAAACAATTATTTACACAAAATGCCACTAGTTGGCCCACATAATTACCCACTTTATGGACAAATTAATCATCTATCCCATTTCCCATTGTACTTTTATTACTACTTTATTATTTTCTTAACATTTGTGCAAATTGTGCTATGGTAGAGTGGAGTTGAATGGAGGAAGTATAATTAAGAGTTGATTCGGGCCAAGGAATTTTTATGGTATTTCATGAATGTTTTCTACTGATTGTATACAAAAGTTTGAAGGTTGGTTTGAATATTTTGCATGTTTATTGATTTTATGAGATAAAAGTCGATAAAAGTGAAATAATTAATCATAATTTCGAAACAATTGATTCTGCCCTTGATAAATTTATATACATTTGAAAATATTATTTAAATGTTAAAAGTGAATTTTAAAATGTGTTTTCACCTTGTTTTGTTGTTTATTGGTTTTAGTGGTTAAAAACCGATAAATATCGATCTTTTTCTTCATAAATTTTATCCGGATTTTGGGGGTAATTTTTCTGACATTTTGGTGTTCTTGGGAGTGTTCCAGAATACTCAAATTTTTGTTTCAATTTTTTGGGTAATTATTAATTATTTTGGATTTTTACTTAAAAATTATGATTTTGCCGATTAAATTAGCAAAATATCACCAAATCAAACTAATTATTCATCATAAAATTAGTGAGGACTAATTTTGAGGTTCAAAACAGTTTGGACAATTATTTTGGACTTAAATAAGATTTAAGAGTTGATTATTGATTTTTACATGTTAAAAATCGATTAAAGCCACAAAAACCGAGATGGATACCAATGATTGATAGATAGGGGCGATTTTGACATCATTTTACAGCATTTTAAGCATATTTATTTAAGTTGAATGAATTATTGTCATTTATTTAAAGTATTTATCTTGTTGTACCTAGTATGGCCTAGTTTATTTTAATCGTTATTACCCGAAATGAATGGGAATATCGATTTATTTATAATTAAATACGATCTCGTTTCGTTGGTTTGTAATTAATTAATAGTTTTATTTATTTTATTAATTAATTTATAATAGGAATAGTTATGTAATTCATTTGTAATAGTTATTCTTACCGGCGTTTCCAAAAGACGGATTACATCGAGACGAAGTCTATTTTTGGAAGGTGTTCCAAATCCCACAAGAAGGAGCTAATTTTGGAATGAAGAGGCAAGGGACCAAGGAGTTGGTTTCCGAAATGTAATAGACTAGATTTTATTAACTAGGTGGCCATACTAGGATTTATTCATATGCTTACTTGTTTGCTTGTTTTTATTTTTCGCGCATGCCAAAATCGCCATTCACATGCATTTTTTATTTTCGCGGTTGTCAATTCACGTCATTTACATTCACCGAATTAGTTCACTTATAGGGAATTTATGACTAAATTGACAAGATCTCTCACATAACTAAAATTGAGACTAGCCTTACCAATTAGTAACACCTATGAATCTCTTGTTCATTAGAGCCACGCTCGCCCAAGCGGGGTGTTCTCTTTTTACCTTGGGTAAGTAGGGTGGTAAACGGTTATCACACGCGAAAATTGGTTGGACTCAACGGGATATAAGACGGTCTTGTGTTCCAGGGCTAGTAGATGAGTTTAAGGAAATTCGTCGACCAAGAGTTCTAGAGGTAGAATTAGTCAACGTGACTTACCAAATGTACACAATTATGGGATGTTTCGCCCAAGTGATGCTCATTTTTGTTTAATATTTGAGTCTTGGAATCATTTATATAATTTAGTGGGAGATCATTATATAAATGCTAAAACTTGTTAAACATTTTTTCACAAGTAATTTTTTAAAACAATGGATGTTAATTTTCCCTTTTTGTTGTAGCATATTAATTCGCAATGGCAACTTCATCAACTCCATCGCCTACTTCACTAGGCAAAGATTCATGGCTAAGGTCCGTAATGGACAAATGTATCTTAAAAGATGACGGTAGTAACTTTCTTGAATGGGAATCCAACATCAAAAGTGCCGCGTTGTCCGACAATGTGCTCACTTACTTGACCGAAGCTCCTCCCATCGAGCCCGGTTCAAGGGCTTCATCGGCGGTGCGGACCGCCTATGATGACCATGTGAGGATGTCGAATGATATCAAGAATGTGTTGATATGGTAAATGTCCCCAAAGCTCAAGCTATCATGCATTTCTTTAAATGCGTACGAGATATTCACTTGTATGATCACTATGTTTTCACAAACACCTAAAGTCCGTCAATACGATGCGGCGGCACGCTTCTTTGAAGCTAAGCTTGAGAGGGGCCAAAAGGTTGGTCCTCATGTACTCAAAATGGTTGAATATGTCGACATCCTAGAACGTCTAGGGTGTAACATTCCTAAGACTCTTGTGGTGGATTGAATCCTCCACTCACTTCCCACCAAGTTTGCCCACTTTAGGGTAAACTACAACATGAATGGCATGGATAAGAGTTATCATGAAATTCATGCACTACTAACCCAAGCGGAGACGGATATGGAAGCTAGTGGGAGTGACAAAGGGGATGTTTTAACCATGAAGTTAAAGAACATGTCCCTTGGAGTTAAGAAAGGAAAGGGGAAGGAAAAGTCTCAATTCAAGAAATTGTCAAAGAAACATGACAAGGGAAAGGGGAAGGCCTTTGTGAATGGCAATCCCAAGGCAAAAAGTGTCAAACTCTCCGAGGCCGAATGTTTCCATTGTAATGGGAAGGGGCATTATAGGAGGAGTAGTCCCAAATACTTGGAGGATCTCAAGGAAGGGCGTGTGACGCCTATTGGTATGATTTCCTCTCTCTATGTGATAGACAATAATTATGGTTGCACTTCCACTTGGGTACTTGATACCGGATGTGGCTCTCACCTTTGTAATCATTTGCAGGGTTTAAGGGACGTGCGAGCACTAGCAAAAGGTGATGTGGATCTCCGCATGGGCAATGGAGCTAGAGTTGCCGCCGTTTCCGTGGGGACCTATGTGCTCACTTTAGCTAGTGGTCTAGAGTTGTATTTAAATAAGTGTTATTTTGTACCAACTTTAACCAAGAACATCATCTCCATTACCTCGTTAGACGCAGAAGGCTTTTATTTTATGATTAAGGACAAGTGTTGTACTTTTTCTTTAAATGATGTGGTTTATGGCAAGGCCATTTCAATTGGAGGCATTTATGTTTTAAATGATGTTAATGACGTTTATCTTGTGGAAACTAAAAAGCTTAAAATGGGTGATCCAAACGAATCCTACCTTTGGCATTGTCGTTTAGGCCACATAAACGAAAGACGCATTAAGAGACTTGCTTCATCAAAAGTGCTCAAACCATTTGGTTTCGAATCTTACGGTACATGCGAGTCTTGCCTTCTAGGCAAGATGACTCCTGCACCTTTTGCGGGACAAGGGACACGAGCTAGTGAGGTTTTGGCTCTCATACATACGGATGTGTGTGGACCATTAACCATCACCGCTAGAGGAGGTTTTCACTACTTCATTACTTTTACTGATGACTTAAGTAGATATGGGTATGTCTACTTAATGAAGAATAAGGGTGAAGCCTTTGACAAGTTCAAAGAGTTCCAAAATGAAGTAGAGAACCAATTGGATAAAAAGATTAAGACCCTACGATCCGATCGTGGTGGTGAATATCTAAATTATGAATTTGATTCACACCTAAAAGATTGTGGTATAGTATCACAATGGACTCCTCCTGGCACACCGCAATTAAATGGTGTGGCCGAAAGGAGAAACCGAACTTTATTAGACATGGTTCAGTCTATGATGAGTCTAACTGAACTTCCTAGTTCATTTTGGGGTTTTGCCCTCTTGTCTGCAACATTTTCACTAAATCGAAGCCCGACTAAAGCGGCCGATAAGACTCCATATGAGATATGGACAGAGAAAGTCCCTCATTTGTCATTCATGCGTATTTAGGGTTGTGAAACGTACGTCAAGATCAAGTCTAACAATAAGCTTACACCCAGGTCTAACAAATGTCTTTCTGTAGGATATCCAAGGAAAACACGTGGCTATTACTTCTACAATAAACACGAGAACAAACTGTTTGTGGCTCGTGATGCTGTCTTCTTAGAAAAGGAGTTTATTTCTAGGAGACAGAGTGGGAGAAAATTTGAACTTGAAGAAGTTCGAGAGCCACAAACCGAGAATGAGGTAGAGGAGAACGTGGAGGATAGCATTCCCTCTTCCGCTGAAACGGTAATTGTTCCTAGAAAGTCAAGTAGGATATCTAATCCACCTGACCGCTACCTTGGTAACATCGAAGGTGATGGTTTTTTGTTACTTTTGGAAAGTGGAACCCACTACCTACAAATCGGCCATGTCTAGTCCCGACTCTTCGCTTTGGCTAGAAGCCATGCGATCCAAAATGGATTCCATATACGAGAACCAAGTATGGGACTCGGTGGATTTACATGAGGGAGTGCGACCCCTTCAGTGTAAATGGATATATAAAATTAAGCTCGGCGTGGATAAACATGTAGATGTTTACAAAGCTAGATTGGTGGCAAAAGGTTTCACCCAAGTTCATGGTTTACACTATGACGAAACCTTCGCTCTAGTCGCTATGCTTCGGTCCATTAGGATAATCTTAGCGGTTGCCGCATTTCATGATTATGAGATTTGGCAAATGGATGTCAAAACCGCCTTCTTGAATGGGATTCTAGAAGAAGAGATGTACATGATACAACCTGAAGGTTTTGCGGATACATCTAACCCTAAGAAGGTGTGTAAGCTCAAGAAGTCCATTTATGGTCTTAAGCAAGCATCTAGGAGTTGGAATCATCGCTTTGATCATGTTATTAAACAATATGGTTTCACTAGAAGTGTGGAAGAACCGTGTTTATACATGAAGTTTAGTGGGAGTAAGGTTGCATTCCTTGTCCTATATGTGGATGACATATTGCTCATTGGGAATGATATTCCATCGCTCACTTCCGTTAAGGAGTGGCTAGGGAAACACTTCCAGATGACGGACTTGGGAGAGGCACAACGAATCTTGGGTATTCGGATATATAGGGATAGGTCCAAGAGGATACTAGAATTGACTCAAGAAGCTTATATTGACAAAGTTCTTGACCGGTTCAATATGAAAGACTCCAAGAGAGGATTTCTACCTATGGGCCAAGGGACTACTTTGAGCAAGTCACAGTCTCCCTCTACCCCTAAGGAGATTGAACACATGAAGACCGTCCCTTATGCTTCCGCTGTTAGGTCTATCATGTATGCTATGATTTTCACTCGTCCCGACGTTGCGTATGCCTTGAGCATGACAAGTCGTTATCAAGCCAAGCCTGGTGAGAGTCACTGGATAGCCGTAAAGAACATCATTAAGTACTTGAGAAGGACTAAGGATTCGTTCTTAGTGTTTGGAGGAGAAACTGAGTTGCGTGTAAGAGGTTACACGGACGCAAGTTTCCAAACCGATCGGGATGACATGAAATCCCAATCCGGCTATGTGTTTATGCTAAATCGAGGAGCTGTTTGCTGGAAGAGCTTCAAGCAAAGCGTTACCGCAGATTCTACAACAGAGGCTGAGTACCTTGCAGCATCTGAGGCTGCGAAGGAAGCTGTTTGGATTAGGCAATTCATGGAGGGACTAGGAGTAGTCCATTCCGCCGAAGATCCTATCACTCTATATTGTGATAATAGTGGAGCTATTTTTCATGACAAAGAGCCGAAGTCTAGTAACAAATCTAGACACATTGAAAGGAAATACCATGTAATTTGAGATTATGTGGAAAGGAAGGAAATTGACATTTGTAAGGTTGGGACAGATGATAATATTGCAGATCCTTTAAACAAGCCTTTATCAAAGGCTAAGCATGATGGTCATGTCGTCGCAATGGGATTGGGACGAGTACCAGATTTTCTTTAGATTATGGATATGTAATAATTGGATAGTGTATCTCTTATTATATATATGATAATCACATTCACTTTTTTCTCATTCATTCTTTTATGAATGTTTTATTTAGTGTGACTAAATTTTAATACCTTGTTTATCTGAATAAGTTGTGGAAACAATGTTGAACACTATTCAAGTGAATAAGATGAACATTGTATTTTGTCCCTAGTCACTTAATGAGGTGACGTCTCGGAGTGACTAGATTGTAAGTTAATTGATGGTTGTTCAACACCATAAGGTCATACGTGATGACTAGTCGATTACATAGGCATAGTGTGTGACACTTTGCTAGACAGTGACCATTTAGAGAGTCCCTAAGTTCTATTATAGACGCCTGGTCGTGGCGGGGATCTCTAAGATGTTCTAATGAGTCGATTCTTTTTACTGGAGACTATTATCTGAGCAAGTGCAGTTTCCGAGTGACTTTGGCTTTTGTGCTAGGTCGTGCCATGAAAGGAGGCCAAAAGGGCATTTACTAGGTCATGGTGATGTGTATTATGCAATAGGATAGATAGGGAATATAGGAATTGTCCACCCACGTTGGGTAAACTATATCTCAAGGCCACTCGAGGAGTTAATGACTACAAATGCGTGGCCACGCTCGGAAGTAATTTGTGAGAGATTTTTCCGATCAGGTAGTCACACTCCTGATCGAGAAAACTACTCGCGATATGTTCATGTGCAAGTGCGACCTGAAAGACACCTTGCATTGAGTGGGAGATTAAAACGGACAAGAGAATTGGTAGCGCACACCTTGTGTCGTACAAGTGGGAGATTGTTGGAGTTAGTGTCCTCCACAATAGTGCGTTTACATAATAAATCTCATTAAAGGAATATCATCAGATATTTAATTATTTGATCCTCGTCAGTTGATTAACGTAAATCGATAACGGTTGGTTGACTAGATTTTGACGTTATTGTAGTGAGACGACGGTGATCAACTGACCCCTTTCAGTCACACCTAAAGGAACGAACCCCAATTGACAACTAATTAATTGTATGAGATACAATTTATTTAGTCCCTTGATTTATAGAGTAAAAAGTTAGTCGATTATTTTTAGAGAGATTTCGAGTTGCGAACTCAAGGCACGACAGTTATTATTTAATTATGCGATAATTGATTAATAAATTTTGGGAGACAGGTTTTAGTTAATTCCCTAAAATTGTACTAATTGATTATTGTGATTAATATTAGTACGTAAATAATATGTGTAGCAGTACACGTATATTTACGGAGTTATTTGAACGAATTAATTATGGAAGTATTTAAACATGAAACGATGTTTAAAATAAAATTACACGTATTTGTGCGACAAATATATGAACCAATATGGACCCGTAAATGGGCAAGTGGACCGTGTAAAATAGAGTTGTGGATGATTAGGAACATAATCATTTCACCTTAATTTATATTCTTCCATAAGTTATCTTATAATCTTTTTTGCATGTGATGTAAGATTGACAAAAAAAAATAAGAAACTCACTCCCACACTCCACCTCCACCTACCCGGCCTCATCCCCCATATACACTCCATCATTTGTTCATTTTTTCTACACAACACTTGAATATTTGCATGTGTTCATCTATCTTCTCTCTAAAAATAATAACCATCATTTTACTAAGTTGTTAGTAAACTAAAAATAATAACTAAGATTGTTAGTATTATTTACATATTATCAAGGGTTTATTCTACAAGTATCTAGTTAGTATTTGTAAGATAATTTGTAGGTGTAGTTCTTGGGTGCAACTTGAAGGAGACTTTCTTTTTGAAGGTTTTTCAAGGAGGATCATCCATATCTTTTTAGCTCAAGAACAAACTAGAAAGGTGATCTAGTTTGTGCCCATATTACCATAAAATCAATGTAAGGAAATTGTTTTTCCTTAAGCTTTCATTTTTATGCTTTTATATTTGCATGCATGTTACATAGATCACCAAAATGATAAATTATGAGATAATTTAATTTTTATTAGAGAGTCTAATATGGATCTATGATCATTCAACTTCCACCACCCAAACCCCAAACCCGAACCTCCTCTACGCGCGTGAGCTCCCGGTTACCACATAACCTACTTTGCGGTACAATATACCGACCTCTCCTTTCTTTCCCGGTCCCTTTCAACAAGGAGAAGGGTCCTCAAGTCAACAACCCTAACAACTCCCGCTCCAACCCAAATTAATCACGTTTATAGAGGACATGAAGTTGGGAATGGCAACGGCCGCGAGTGAGAGGCTCGGTTTGAAACAACGCATGGACCGCATCTATTTTGACCAATCAGTGGGTCAATTCCCGGTCTATGATGATTATATGCGGCAGCAAAACACTCACCCTCCGGCCTTCACCCCTCTTACTATCTTATTCCGGATAATGGGCATCTGATGGACGGGTCATTTCTCTACGGCGACATTAACATCCGCCCGGACTACTATACTACCCCCGTTTTCCCCACCCCGGCTTCTACTTGATGTGACTCATATTTGCGCACATTTAGTCCCTTAATTGAGCCTATTTTTCATATTACTATAGCGTTCCATAGCCATTTTATCCGTCAAATGCTTTCTATTTTGCTTTCCTATTGCATTATGTTTGTTTGGTAGGAAAGAAGACAATTAGGCAGAAATTCCCGTCTCTCGTGCTTATTTGAAAGGTTATTGATGATATTGGCTGAACAAGTCTAGAAGGAGAGGCAAGAACTAAGATCAACAATGCAAGAGGAAGAAGCTAAAGCACTCTAAAGAACAATCCGAGCGTCCTAGCTTCAAGACGCTCGTCGCCACCTCAAGCAATCCGAGCGTCCCGACTATCAAGTCTCTCGTCTCCTCTGCCCATAATCCAATCGTCTTCCCCATTTGCACGAGCGGACCGTGGCAACTTCAGTAATATGCTCATCTCCTCGAATATACTTGCATTTCCCTACTTAAAACTTAGAATTGTTAATTACTAATTTAGCCTTATTTAACCTAATGATGCACTACTATATATACCCCATTTTTGTAATAATCAAGGGGCTCCGATAGTAGAAGAAAAGTTCTCTTAGATTAGATTAGGAGTAGATTAGAATAGATTACTCTTTAATCTTTCCACAAATCACACATTAATCTTTCCTTAATTATTGTTCAAGTTTATTATTCAAGTTTATTATTGGGTAATTGAAGATTATTGGGTTATTATTGGAGAATTGACAACTCTTCATCAATCAATCAAGTTCTCTTCTTTTATTCTTTGCTTTATATTTGGATCATTCCTAAGTTGGTATAATTCCTTTACTCTCTACTCTTTATTGTTCATTTCTTCATTCTATTATCATGTTTATACTTATTGTGATGATTGACACCATTAATAACATGTTTTCCATGATAATGAGTGAGTAGTTCTTTGGCTAGGATTAATGGGTAATTAGGGGAAACCAACATGGGGATTGATTTATGCTTAATCTAATGTGTTCACAAAATTAATTTGCTTGCTTATTGTGATGTCAACCTATGCACATGTTATGTTTGATGAAATGCTAAGCCTATGAATCCTTGCATTTTACCCATCTCTTACCTTTTCAACAAGACTTGTAAGACATAAACCAACTCGAGTCTTGTTAGACCATGCATAGAAGTTGAATAGGAGGAAAGTAAGTAGACTTGTAGGTGTTGTACAATCTAATCGATTCGGCTCCGGGACCCAACTCTTCCTATGAATCGTAAGACATAAACCAACTCGTTTCCTCCACAACATTAATTGCTTGAAACTTTGTAAACATGTTTGTATGATCAACACCATGAATCCCTATGACCCCATGATATCCTAGCACTTTTAATCATTAGTTTGCATCCTTCCTTTTGTTGCTTGTTTTTACTTTAATGCTTGCAATAGTCAAGAATACAACTACAAACCCAAAAAAACTGTGACACTAGCATAAATTGAGATAGATAGACTTAGAAACCAAAGCACACCCTCCCATGGATCGATCTCGACTTAACCACTAACTAGTTGTTTTGTTGAGAATATAAATGTGTTTGATTGAAAGACACGACGACACCTTCCGTCACTACTCATGGGGAAGGGCATGATACTAGATGGTTTAGGAGGCCCCTTCTATTTTCGGTGAGAGAAGTGGTGCTAGCGGCTCGGGAGCGGGTCGGGAAGTAGATATCAACCTAATGGTCGAGGGGTTCGATATGAGTGGCCCGATACACATGAGCACGAATGATTTCATCCGTGAATCCGAGTTTGGGGCCGGGAATAATGAAGATGATGATAATGATGACGGTGACGATACCGAGACCGAGGAGGCCTAGTGATGATGGCCTTCCTCCCTCCCACTCAATCCAAATGCCAATTATGATACCTCTAAATCAAAATTTCTCATTCATATTTCCTTTTTGTATGCATTTAGTTAGTTGTACAATATGTAGGATAACAAATCATTTAGTTGCATTCATTTAGGCTTGCATTAGATTTCAATTATGTAAAATATTGTCACATATAGGATAGCATTCATATAGGCTAGCTTGCATCGTATTTCAATTTATGCATTTAGTTAAATCATGCATTGTATCCCCATTTAAAAATACAAAAAATTGAAAATTTCACAAAAAATATGCAATTTACTTTCCGAAATCTCCTCCACACACTATGTAAATAAATAAGCGTGGGGAGGAAATTTCATAAATTCAAAAAAATACAAAAACATG
This sequence comes from Silene latifolia, assembly GCF_048544455.1. Lineage (NCBI taxonomy): Eukaryota > Viridiplantae > Streptophyta > Magnoliopsida > Caryophyllales > Caryophyllaceae > Silene > Silene latifolia. The sequence goes on along the minus strand of NC_133532.1, from coordinate 74,704,649 downwards.
CCTTTAATTTTCGAAAAACGCAAAAATCCAAAAATATGTTGCTTTTATTTCCCAAAACATGCCTTCTCACCACACTTCATCCGTCATTGGATGTTGTAAATAATAAGTGTGGGGATGAGACACCCCCCCCCCCCCCCCCCCCCCCCCCCCCAAAAAAAAAAAAAAAAAAAACAAAAACATGTTATTTGATTTTAAGAAAAATACAAAACCAACAAAAATATGTTTTTCATTTTCGAAAAATTGCAAAACCTCAAGAATATGTTTTCTTATTTTTCCCATTCACTCCCTATACTGTGTTCCATTGAGAACAATATAAATTTCAAGTGTGGGGAGGGAAATATCCACTTTCTGTATATTTGTTTATATTTTTATTTGTACTTGTAAACTTCAGAAAATTTCAAAAAATGCCTAAAAATTGAAAAATTTCGAAAAAAAATCCTAAAAATGCATTGTATATATTGTATATATTTGGCTTGTCTAACATTGTGGATAGGCACATATCACATGGAGCATCGGAAACAAGGGAGTAAGAAGATGCTTGGTGTGGACATGGCCCACCTGCGACGCCCGACCGATCAGCGGGGCGCGGTAGTGGTCTTTTATAAAGCCACGCTCGGCGGCGTAAAAATCCTTTCGACCGGATCCTTTTAGATCGGTCGGTTTCATCTTGGCAAGGGTCTCAAAACGATGCAAGAGATTTTCGGAGTCGCCACCAAGCATTTGTAGGATGTTTGGAACCCATTCGAATCCACTTTATACCTAGGTCAACCAAGGCAAAAAGCGGTGTTTGACATAGGTGCTAAAGATAAGGAATCGTCCCTCTTTAGCATCTTATCTCTATAATGACTCTCGTACGCCCTGGATAAGGTCGTCCACTATCCAAAGTTTCTGAGTAAGAGGTGAAGGTACGTATTGGGAAGCCCTTTAATCGAACAGCCAATCCCGGCCGCGGTAGCGGCCTTTACTGATCGATCTTGGTTGGTTAAATGCAAAAGTTGATAAAATGGGTAAATGCATGAATGCGCATCCACAAGTTTTAAACCTTACATCTGAGCTTTGTATATCGGTTCTTTAATCCAAGTATCAAGTATTTGATGTCGAGTTGGATTTAATGTTGATTTGCATGCAAAACGGAAATTAAACATCCATTTACTTAGTTAGGTTTATGGTGCATAACGTGATCCATTTGTCTTAGTAAAGCGTTTTGCAAATGTGATGTAAAATGGGAAGATTTGTCATTTGATCCGTCCTGTATTTGGGTTAACCGAAGTTAAGATCGTCTTAGACAACTGCTGGAAGGAAACAGGGTCTGCATCAGGCAGCCTATATAGGCGCGAGCCATCCGGCGATGCAAACAGGCTTGTCCTGATTTCAAGATAAGAAAATGAGTGGCCTGTTTAGGTGCGGGTCAACGGACGATCGAAGGACGTCTTCTGACCATTGAAAAGATTTGTAAAATGGCTTGAAAAGAGGGTGTTTGAACCCGTCTTGATTTGAAAATGTCGTTTAGACCGCTTTTGTGTTGATGTGAAGAACGAGACTTGAATAATCTTCATTATTTTGACAATATTCGATGTCGGGTTTGGTTTTGCAAGCTTGACATGAATAGTTTTGAAAATGATTATGAACTAATTGTCTCAAGTTCATTTGTTTGTAATAAGTCAATGTTTATCATCGTACTCGGGTTAAAATCCGACATGGTATGTAGAACCAAGGATGATTTTGTATTTATAACTAATGCATTTGTTTTGAAAATGTAAAGAAATGAAATAAAATGTTTTAAAATACCATTTAAAATATGATTAACCAAATATTATCACCGAAATACGGATTTAACCGTCATGGTATTATGAACCAAGGATAAAAAATGTTTTATGGTTAAAGTTTTATCATAAAAATGATTTGAAGTATTTGAAATGGTAAAAGTCGATTACAAATATGAAATGAAAATAAAGGGGAAGAAGAGACCAAACACGGCTGGATTAAGGCCTGAGAGAGGCTTTAGGCGCGAGCCATGCTGCTCCTGTCTCGGCAAAAATTTCGGTTTTGGCTCATTTATCCCATATTTGGACCATGTTATGCATGTTTTAACATGTTATAGTCATGAAACAAATGAAAAACATGATAGAAGAGGATTTTTACACCCTTATACTTACATGCTAGGCTTGAGACGAGAAATCGACGAAAGTGTATCAACTTGTTTGGTCGGAAAACTCGGTTTGAAAACCGTTTTAGCAATGTAAAAGAGTTTTTTTTAAGTTTATTGATGGTGTAGTTGGTCGAGATGGTCGGTCAAGTGATTTAATGCACGGTGATGGTACCAAACAATGTGTAAGGCTTGTGTTTTCGATCGGTAGGTCGAAAACACGTGTCGATTTGTGACTTGAGAAGTCGAGTCTAGAACTTTAAGGGAGAAATGAGGGGGCGGACACTTTCGTAAGGTGTTATGGTGTGTGAAGGTGGGTATTTATAGAGAAATGGGTGGTTGTGTGCATTTTGAGCGACGTGGCCGCATGGGCTTCTCGAAGAGGTGCGAGCCAATTCGCGGGTCTTCGAGGTGTCTTGTCACTATCACGCAATTGAAATCATGATTTGTTCTATCCTATGTTTTGGATGACATGATTTGTACTTGACCATGAAGCACGTGTCGATTTGTTACTTGAGAAGTCAAGTCTAGAATTTTAAGGGAGAAATGAGGGGGCGGACACTCGCGTAAGGTGTTATGGTGTGTGAAGGTGGGTATTTATAGAGAAATGGGTGGTTGTGTCCATTTTAAGCGACGTGGCCGCATGGGTTTCTCGAAGAGGCGCAAGCCAATTCGCGGGTCTTCGAGGTGTCTTGTCACTATCACGCAATTGAAATCATGATTTGTTCTATCCTATGTTTTGGATGACATGATTTGTACTTGACCATGAAGCATTCCGGGAAATACTTAACATGGAAGTCTAGAAAAGTTTTGTTTTTTTGTGTTTGACTCGGTTTGACTCGTTGTTGGAGTTGGGAATTGAATTTTGATTCGGTTTTTGGTCCGGTGTCGGTTTTGAGTCTAGTTAGTGTCGTTGTGACCCCGTCGTCATGCATTAAACACTATAGGTACTTTTGAAAAGTTTTGAAATGTTTTGTTTCGAAATCGTTTTAAGTTTTCTGACGTATAGTTGTACAAAACTGTCGATCAAACGCTGCGATTCCTAAGCATGTTGTAGTCCGATAATCATCGAGTGTTTGTTGGAGACTTGACAGATACTGCGTATCTATAGAGCCCCCACTTTGACTGAGGCTTGGACAGGGCAAAAGTCAAAGTATAGCCCCAGGTCAATCGAAGATTAAAACCTGGAGACCGAAGTGACGTCGAGGCGGCTCGAAAGGATTCGGGCCAAGGACCTGCCGTCGGGAAGGGCGACGCAAAGGCGACTCGGGGGTACGAGTCAAGGACCTGTCGTCGGGAACAGTTTAGAGTATGTCGACTGTCCATGCGGGTCATTTAAAGTCCGTTAGACTACGTACAAAGGCTCGCCAGCCATACGAAGGAGTCATACCTGAGGCATTTTCGGATATGTCCTTGAGTTGTTTCTTGTTTGTGGACAAAGGCTCGCTAGCCTTGTTGCGGATATGAAGGGGCTCGCCACCTGTGTTGCGGATATGAAGGGGCTCGCCAGTCGCATGTGGATATGAAGGGGCTCGCCATCCACGTTACGGATATGAAATGGCTCGCTAGCCATGTTGCGGATATAAAGGGGATCGCTAGCCGCTTTGCGGATATGAAGGGGCTCGCCAGCCGCGTTGCGGATATGAAGGGGCTCGCCAGCCGCTTTGGATGCGCGTTGTGAGGCTCGCTAGCCATGCTGATTGTGTTGCGTTTTGAGGCTCGCCAGCCATGTTGATTGGGCTGATTGTGGGCCTATTTCGAGAAGTTGCTTGAGTTAGAGGGCTCCGCGAGGGGGCTCCGATATCCTGTTGAGGAATTTCGGTGTTTATATTGAATGTTTGAGGCGCCGGAAAGGGATAGGCTCGTGAGCCTAGCTCCCATGGTTGGCGGTGATTTTGAATCTCGAAGAGAGAGAACGGTTTTTATTGCCGTTTGTTTTGTAGAGAAAGGACAGATGTATATTCTGCCATTCAACGTGTGTTTAGGGATAATAGTTTCGATTTCGTCTTTCCACGACTTGATATTTGTGAAGGGTGGTGAATTTCACCATCCCCCTTTTGAAGGTTTGATGGTTTTTAATGTCGCTTGTTTGAGATTTGAAAATGTTGTTGAAAAATTTGTGAGAATAACGAATTTGGACCTCACTATTGATTTTCTGTTTGAAAGATGATGGTTTTTATTGCCGTTGTTGAAGATTTGAAATTTGTGGAGATATCGAATTTTGAATTTCGCTATTTATTTTTGAAAAATGACGGTTTTTATTGTCGTCGTCGAAATTTGTGAAAATAGCGAATTTGAATTTCGTTGTTTTGTTTTTTTGTATTTGAAAAATGATGGTTTTTATTGTCGTTGTTGAAGTTTGTGAAAATAGCGAATTTGAATTTCACTATTTTGTTGTCTTTTTTGTATTTGAATGATGACGGTTTTTATTGCCGTTGAAAATTGAAGTTTGTGACGGAAATTGGGCCAAAGCCCAAAATTTCGCTGAATGCGTAGAGGACATCCCAATGAGGCGCGAGCAATTGTGCGAAGGAAGGGACCTTCCCTTTTGTAAAAAGACGCGAGAATAGGAAGCTCCCCTTTCTCATCATCTTCCTCGACACAAAATCAAAAACCGCAAAAAAGACGCCATTTTCGACTTTGTTTCTTGCTTGTATGTGTGCCATTGTCATCATGTTATCTCAAGGTATGTAAATCCTCTTGAATCCATTTGAATTTGTTTGTCTTTTTGTCAATTGAATTAGGGTGAAACCCCAACCTTTCGAACATTGAATTGGGCGTTTTTGTTTAGCCCATTTTCGAGTGAAATTGATGATTGTATTAGGTTACAAACCTGTTTAGGAGTATATGGCTGCTTTTAGTTTGCATTTTGGTCCCCGTTCCCGCTCCCTAGGCTCGAAAAATGTGAATGAGATAAAAAACCGTCTTATTTCACAATGCCAAGTTTGTTTGCTTGAGTTGTGTGCCCCACTAGGTTGTATTGTAGTTGGGGAAGACCGTGTTTGCCATATTGAACCTTCGTTGGGTGTTGTGGGCGAAATTTTGAGTTTTTGTCTTTTGCGACGGTCTTATGTCTGATGAAATAAGCGTCCGTTTGAGCTCAAATTGAGTCATTTGTCTTGAAATAGACCTTAATGGTAGTTTAGGTCACTTTGATACGTGATTAAATCACATTTTTTGTTGTTGTCGTATTTTGGATTTTTGACCTGTTTGTGTCCGAGTTGGCGTAAAATTTCTTTTTGAGCTCTGAAAAATACCCAATTGTGTCAGGAATTGTTGTTGTTTATTTTGCGGGCCTTGAGGTGTTGGGGGTTTTTTTTTTGAAAATTTTGTTGTTGTTTTGACTCGTCTTTTGCTTGAAAAGAAGGGCGAGTCGTTTTTTGTGCGGTTTTTGTGAAGTGCTTTTGTTATTTTTATTTGTTGGGTTTGCCCTTGTTTTATTTTGCATTTGCAGGTGTGTTCTTTTTGGATTTGTCCATTTTGTGCCTTCGTAATGCCGAAATTTCGGCTGACGTTTTTGTTTTGTCCTGATTGTAGGGGAGTTTTATGGGCCTACTGGGTCCATTGCTGAGACCTTAGAGGTCTTGTTTGGGACCGGGCCGGTTAGTACTCCGGCGAGTGCACCTGAGGTGGTGGTAAAGGATGCTTCCGAGGAGAAGGAGCCTACATAGGACGTTGTTAGGGCTGAGGGAACCACATAGGTTCGTGAGGAGCCCGTTTTTGGGGCTGTTGGTGTTGAGGGAGCTGCCAGGGTTTGCGAGGAGCCTGTTGTTGAGGCTGCTGGTGCTGGGAGGGCTCAGACAGGGTCTGAGGCTGGTACCTCTGGACGGAGGGTTAGTACGACTAGGAGGAGGGGGGTGGGGGGTCCTCGGCCTACTAGACGAGAGCTTTATAACGTCGTTAGGGTCGTTGAGAGCCCCCCCCCCCCCGTTGCATGGAGTCTCGATGGCAGAAGAGACGGAGAGCGGAGACGGAAGCGGATGGCGCTTTCATCGCAGGCTGGGATGTTAGACGGGTTACAGCTCCGCGGAAGTTAAACTAACGGGCGGTGCCTGCTTTAGCTGAGGGTTTTTACGGTAGCCAGCTGTTGTTGCGGCTAGACACTCACATCTCTACCGTGCACACGAGGGCTTGGTGAGTTTACTGCTTTGTCGAGCTTTTGTTGTTTTTGTTGTTTCAGACCTAAATAGGTATTCTGACGCTGTTTGTTTCCCAATTTAAGGAGATTGTTACCATAAGGACTTTCTCAGGGTTCTCGACTTGTCTGGGTTTCTGCGACGTTCTCCGGGCAAGTACGAGGGCGTTGATAGAGATGTCGGCTATGGGGCCGTTGGTGGCTGCTTGGTGTGACATTCACAAAGCTTCGATTAGGTCAAACCTGTGTCTGATCCATGCCATGTTGGACCGTTACTAGGACACGACGTCGGCGTTCCACATAGAGTTTGGGGAGGTCGGTGTCACCTTAGAGGACTTTGCCATGATATAGGGCCTCCCATGTGGCGAGACGCCTGTTGAGTTCCCGGAGACGCCGGAGCGAGTGTCTTCCGCCGTGGTTACGGGTTTGATAAGCAATGTTTTACCCCCGCCAGCTGACATCACTCCTTACCTGATCGCGAACTCATATTTTGGGTACCACATACTTTGGTGACAAGGTTAGCGCTTGTCGACCAAGGTACTTCCTTTGCTTGCTGACCTGGACGCCTTGGGTCAGTTTGACTGGGTGACACCGGCTTTGGCGAGTTTTACCCGGTACATGCACGTTGCGGTTCGTCCGGAGGTGATGGGGGATGGGAGTTCTCCCGCTTTGGTTGGTCCCGGCCTCATCTTGGAGGTACGGGCATTTTGGTGGTTTTTGTTCAATTTGATTTTGATTTTGATTTGTGGTTTGATTTTTGGATTGGTTTCGAGTTTTGGCAATTTTCGAAAGAATTGGCTGATTTATGATTGTTGTGTTTTGTTACAGGCTTTGTTGTATGCTTACTTCATCCCCCTGCGCCCGGGGACAACTGGTGGTGTTCGTTCGGCTTATCCCGCTGTGAGGGCTTGGATGGTGGCTCGAAAGAAGTCGACCAAGTCGACTTACGAGGACTACAGGTGTCGGGTGAACGCCCTCCGAGTTGGTGTCGTAAGTTGTTGCGTCCTACCTCTTTTGTTTTGTAGAAACGGATAGAGATAGGATGACAAGGTAGCCTAGAAAGCCCCCATTTAGTTGATTAGCTTTGCCTTGAGTCCAGTTTGTCGGGTGGCCTTGGGAGCACTACACAGGCGTGCCAGCTGCTGTCAGGGAGCGTCTGCGACCACGGAGCTCCCAACATTTGTACCTTGAGATGGCGATCGAGCCGGTTTGGTACCTGGGCGAGCGTTTAGCTCGCCAGTGATTTAGTGAGACCTTTGTGGTACCGGTCGATTCGCCTAGGGTATTGTTGTGACACCCCCATACTCCAAGTGCCTTACCAGGACCACTTAAGGTATGAAAACGTCACCATCTCGGTTACCCGAGGCAATGATACTCAAATAGACAATAACGAAACGTATTTAAATGATAATTAAGTTTAGGTGATACAACAAGGTTCCAAAAACTGTCAAAAGGAAATACAACTGTTCTCCAAAAACCAAAGTACTCAAACTACTAAATAAAACACATCGAAAGACTCTAAGACTGGTGGTGACTCCATCCCAGCTATCCCTCACATAAGCCATCATACTTGCTCAACAATTGCTCACCATCCCGAATGGATCACCACAGTTTTTAAAACAATTAACGGGGTCAGTACTGATTACATAAAACAAATACCATAAAGGAACAATATCACAAACAGCTCAAACAAATCTCTAGTCTCCATCTCCAATCTTCACACAACTGACTACACACTAAAGTGTGTAGCCCTGCCAGAGTACCCATCGCAACAAGTACTCCTCGCCGCCAGTGGGGGACCGCAGCCGTTCCCACCTAATCCCCACTCATCTCAATCGAGCGATAAACCCAAGTTCATTAATGTGCACATCCCCCTTGTGATGGGAACCACAAGGGGCAAATCAAGGGCGTGAAGCCACTCCCGTAAGTGACTCCACTCAGCCAGGGACGCACCTCGAAGATCACAAACAGATACACAACCAATCAACAACATACTATCAACAATCACCAAAACCAATCCAACATTATAATTATTTAACAATCACAACAACAATCACAAACACATTATGTAGACAATACTGAGTAGGAAATCCCTACCTGGAAAGCAAACACCAACAGACGATCAAGCAGCTAAATCAGAATCTTTCCTCAACGAAACCTCGTCATATAACATACATACATGCAATTACTACCAGATTCATATAAATCACCCAAAACCCCCAACAATACCTAATTAGGGTTTTAAAGAAACGCAATGAAACCCAACATAAATTATACAAAGAACTTACCCTCGACACGACGATCGCAACGATGTAAAGAACAAGATGATCCGACGAACGCAGCTTAAGGATTTGCCAATGATGCGAGAGAAGTAAGATATGTAACTTGTAATCGTCACTTGAAAAGTTTAAGATGTTGAAAAGTGTTTAAGAAATAATAATAAAACCTTTTATATTAATCTCGCATCATTAACAAATCTCGTCAAACTCAGCCCTTAAAACACACTTAATCGATCGAGTAAGTCACTTACTAGATTGAGTGACCCTTACTCGATCGAGTGCCAAGCTTACTCGATCGAGTACCCTACAGGCAGTCTACTGTTTTGCGTTAAAAACTACTTACTCAACAGAGTAAACCCCACTCGATAGAGTACCCTTAGACACATAAAACCGTAGTATTACAGTTGTTCCATGAGTCGACACCCGACGAGGTTGAGGAGCATCTTGACCTTCACGGAGGTGAGGAGCTGTTGTTACGGGAGGCCGACTACGACACCTTCCGCTTGTCGAGGCTTGCCTGGTACCCGATTGAGGTATATTTTCCTTTGTTTTTTTTTTCATTGCCTCTTTTTAATAGAAGGATTTGTTACCTTTGATGCCGATCTATATTGTAGGGCGTCGACACGTTGATGAGGACCCATCCCCCAGTTTTTCCGACACAGACCATCTTTCAGGGGCCGGGTGGTGAAGAGCTACAACTGCACCTGCCAGAGCCTGCGGTCGCTGAGGTGACCGACGCTGGCATGGAGTGGAGGTTGAGATTTATGAGGGTGAGTTTATGATCGGAATACTCCTCATCGTTTATATTTTGCCTTGCATTTTTGTTGTATTGAAAGACTTTTTGGTTGTAGGTGTCGACCGCTAGTCATCAGGCTTTCTGGCGGAAGGCTAACCGGTGGAGGGCACTTGCTAGTGACCTGGCTGCTAGGGAGTCTCAGCTTGCGCAAGTGCTTTTCGTGTGTTTTTGTGTTGCCTTTCACGTTTAGATCTTAACGACCTGTATTGTGTTTTGCAGGGTACTGCGGATCCGGCAGAGCTTGCTCGGGTCTGTGTTGAGTTGGACGCAGCAAGGTTGATGATCGAGTCATAGGGGCTGGGGATCATCAGTCGGGACCAGGAGCTCAGGCGTCACGAGGACGGGTTACGGAGCCGAGATGTGGGGATTGCCTTTCTCAGGGCTCAACTGTCTGCGGCGGAGGAGCTTCGCGTCACGATGGAGTACGAGACGTTTGAGATTTCTCCGTAGAGGGGGCCCGAGCAGGAGGTGGTGTCTGCCTTGGCCGCGACTCCTCGTAAGACCGAGACTGGTCTACCGGGAGGTGCTGAGTAGTTGTAGTTGTTTGTCCGTGTTTTGGACTTTTGTTTGACATATTTACATATTGCGTGAGGCGGTTTGTATATATGTGTTTTTGGATTGTGGTTTATTTGTGTTTGGCTTTTTTTTGTGTTGTGTGATGCCTGCATTTTATATATAGGTTTAACCCTATATTTGGACGCATTTATGTGCTATTTATGTGGCGACTAGCTACAAATACCTCCCAATAGTCTACTTTGGGCTTTCTTGTATTAACTGCAGGAATGAGCTGGAGAGGAGCATAATCAAACCTGAACCTATCCCATTTGCATGCATTTTGGATTAAGAATAATCGAAGCCTGGAAATTGTTACCTAAAGATGCATGAAGTAATTTCGGAAAATGTTTTGAGTGCATCTACGCTGATACAGTACTACTATTCTCGATCGACCAGATTGATTGCCTAAGCCGGTCGATCGAAGTACCCTTGGATGCTGAAAGATCTCGATCGAATACTTAGCTTACTCGATTGAGATGGGTGTTTATTGAATTCCTCGATCGAGTACTTGTGTTACTCGATCGAGAGGTTTGTTCTTATTGTTCTCGATCGAGGAGTTTATTTCTACTCGATCGAGAGGTTTAATCAATTCCGCAATCTTTTAGTTAATTCTCAGATATTTATTTTGTATCTTAGAATAAATAAGGGGGAGGACGACACAATATATCATCTTCTCTCTTAGCACTTTACTCTTACACCTAAATTCTCCATTGATGAGAACTCTCTTGTATTCGGTATTCCTGATCTATATTTCAATTAATTATTATTATTGCAACTCTTATTCTTGTTCTTTTCGCCTTCTCTCTATTGTTCTTTCTCTTAGTTTGTTTAGCAATTTATCACCATGTTGAATTTGTTTGGCTTATTTGTTATCATTAGTTTCTCCATAATAATTATGCATAGCTAATCCTCCTATGCTAGGACATAAGGGGAGCCATGGTAATTAGGGAGAATATGAACTGGTGATTAGGGCTAGGTACAAATTGGGTCTGTGTTGTTAATCATTGCATTTAATAGTGATTAGTTCCTTGAGTCGACGCATTTAGCTAATTGATTAAGTACACCTTGACTTAGATCCAAAGATTGGAAGGGGTAAGACTTGCAATGAACATCTAATGAGGGTGAAAGCTAAGTTACTAATGTTTTAGGGCGAATAGCGGACCGAGAGGATCTTTTCATTACCCTGCAGACCGAATTTATGCTGACATTTGACCCTAGATTGGACTCCTAGAAAACCATGTTGAACCGACTGTCCTAGCTGCTTCTCTTTATCTGTCTATTTCATTAAAGTTTAATCCTTGTTCCCTTTTGCTCTCTTCCTTTATACCTTCGTAGTTTAGAACCAAAATAACCAAAACCCCAAGAAACAGTTACTCAGACAGACTTAGTTTAGCTTACGTTATTCCCATCTCCATGTGGATACGATACCCGACTTACCTCTACTATAATAGTTGAGCCGGTTGGTTTATTTTTGATAGGGTTGCGACAGCCGTGTCAAATTTTGGCGCCGTTGCCGGGGAGGTGGTGTCATTTTATTTGCTTTACATTAAGTTTATCTCTCATCTCAGGTAATTTATTCCTTTAGACTTATCTCATATTTTTCTCTAGTGCTGTAATTGTGTTGCAGGTAATCCGTCCTAGAAGAGGGCACCGCTATATCTGCTGTTCTTATAACTACATCTGCTAAAATGACTAATATCGCTAGTCACTTAGAACCTACTTTAGATACCTTACCAAAGGGATTCTTGCCTCCTACTATGGATGCAGGCACCTTTGGAATACATCCATCCTACATTCAGTTGGTGGAGAGGAATATTTTTAGGGGAGTAGTTGGTGAGAATCCGGCAAAGCATATAGAGTTATTCACTGATTACTGCTCTGCCATTCCCTTAGCTGCTGGGGTGACGCAAGAATGGGTCAAGGAATTCCTTTTTCCTTTTTCCTTGACTGGTGATGCCCGGGATTGGTTGAGAGATATTAAGAGGGAAACTGCCGGTGTAACTGATTGGAATTCTCTAGCCTTAGCCTTCTACAGAAGGTACTTTCCTCCAAAGCGCACCAACGCATTAAAAGGCCAAATCACTACCTTCACACAATTGGTCACTAAAGATTTGAATGAAGCTTGGACTAGGTTCAAGAAACTGGTTCGCTCTGTACCTTATCATGGTTTTCAACAATGGTCCCTCTGCAATTATTTTTATAATGGGTTGGATGATGATCAACGGGCCATATTGGATGCTGCAGCCCAAGGAAGATTTCAGAAAAATATTGATGACAACAAGGGATGGCATCTTATTGAAGACATGGCCATACATGTAGCTGAGTATGGAAATCCTAGAGGAGGTAGGCGAGTAAGCATAAAGGATGATGAATCTTCTGTAGCTGTGACTGAAGTTCTTGATGTCGGGTGTGACATATCAGCGAGCCTGACGATGGGTGAACATGAGCAGGTCTATGTTATGATTGAGCAGGAGGTGTTTGTGGTAGATGTGGTGCGAAAGGACATGATCCCATCACTAGTATGGCAGAAGTAGAGAGGGTCCGTGTTTATCAACAATACAAGCAAGGAATCACATTTTCTCAATTTTATAAAGAAGTAGCCATATCAAATACCACTAGTCCAATCGATTCTGTGCCGCAACAAGATGAATCTTCTTCCACAAATATAGAAATTGCAGAGCTGAAATCCTTGGTGCTATCTTTGGCACTTCAAGTTCATAAAAATGCGGAAGAAAATGAGGGGCTATGAAGAAGTTGCAGGATCAAATCACTCAATTTGCATATGAGCAAATGATCCAAGAAAATCAATTACCTTCTTGCGACCCGATTAATGCAATTAATCTCCAAAGTGGTCTTACTTATGATGGACAAAAAATGCCAGAAAATGTTGATATATTTGTTGATGAAAGTCCGTAGACTGTTTTGGAAGAACAAATTGACGAGTAGTTTTTCCTCTGAAGGTTCTCGATCGAGTGATCTAGATTCTCGATCGAGGAGTGCCCAAATTGATGATCTCGATCAAGAGGTTTGTGTTCCTCGATCGAGCATATCCTATGATAAAAGCTCTCGATCGAGTGAAAATTGTGCTCGTTCGAGTACATGCACCAGCGGAGATGTTGTTTCGAAGTCTAAACTCGCTGTTGGGTCATCTTCCTCTGCTGCGGAGATGCCACGTTTAGACAAAGGTAAAGAGAAAGTCGCAGACCCACTTACTGTTACCATAATTCTTTATCCGGGACGTCTGAAACATGCTAAGGTCGAGCGACAGTATGGTAAGTTTGTGGATGTGGTCAAGATTATTCATGTGACCGTTCCTTTTACCGAACTAATTACCCAGGTACCTTCTTATGCAAAATTTATGAAAGATATTTTGACGCGTAAGAGAGAGCTAAGTGAGTTTGAGACTGTTGCATTTATGGAAGAGTCTACTAACTTAATTCTTAATAAAGCTCCGCCTAAATTGAAAGACCCGGGTAGTTTCTTTATTACCTGTACTATAGGAAATGAAGTGATAGATAAGGCTCTCAGTGATTTAGGAGCCAGTGTCAGTGTCATGCCTTACTCTGTCTGCAAGAAGCTTAATATGGGTCATCTTAAAATGACTAATATCACCCTCCCGATGGTTGATAAATCGGTTAGACGACCCCTAGATATCCTAGAAGACGTGCCTGTTAAAGTAGGCAAGTTCTTTATACCAGTAGATTTCATTGTCTTAGACATAGCTGAGGATGCCCGGACCCCGATTATATTAGAAAGACCATTCCTATGTACAGCTGGGACTATTATTGATGTCAAACAAGGGCATTTGACTCTTGTAGTAGGGGATGACGCTATCACTTTCAGTTTTCCTGGTACACTTGCTAGACCAATGATAGAGGATACTTGTTATTCAGTTGATATCGTTGATGAGTCTGTTTATGAGTTGTGGTCGGATTCCTTGATAAAGGATCCAGTGGAAGCTTTGACGTTGTTAGATGACTGTACAGATAACCCGGAGAACAATGACGATGTTGTTAGATGAGTGTGCAGATAACCCGGAGAACAATGACAATTGGTAAACACTCTTTGCGCTATGGAGGTAAAGGTACCCGAGCGTAAGCCTCTTCCTTCTCATCTTAAATATGCATTCTTAGATGATACGGAGTAGTATCCAGTCATTGTTAGTGCTAAATTGGATGATAAGCAGCTGACCGCTTTGTTAGCTGTTCTGAAGAAAAACAGGAAAGAAATGGGTTATTCATTGGATGACATTCAGGGCATCGGTCCTAATATTTTTATGCACATGATTGAGTTAGAGGAAGGTCACAAACCTTGTAGACAAGGTCAGCGCAGGCTAAACCAGAAGATCCGGGATATTGTGATGGCTGAGGGACTCAGGGTTCTTTAAGATCCTTATTCATCCGGATGATCAGGAAAAGACTACTTTTACCTGTCCTCAAGGTGTTTTTGCTTATCGTAGAATGCCTTTTGGTTCGTGTAATGCCCCTCCCACCTTTCAAAGGTGTATGATGGGGATATTTTCTGAGTATATAGAGTCTATTATGGAGGTCTTTATGGATGATTCCAGCGTCTATGGGAGTGACTTTGATAACTGTTTGTCTAACCTTAATAAAGTGTTGCAGCGCTGCATTAAGGTTAATCTTGTGCTTAACTGGGAGAAGTGCCACTTTATGGTCAACGAGGGAGTTGTCTTAGGGCACTTAGTTTTTGATCGGGGCATTAAGGTGGATAAGGTAAAGGTACAAGTGATTCAATAATTGCCTCCTCCTGTTAATGTTAAAGGAGTGAGGAGTTTCCTTGGTCATGCCGGCTTTTACCACCGGTTCATCAAGGACTTTTGTAAGATTGCTAAACCACTTACACAATTGCTACTCAAGGATGCCCCCTTTGTTTTTACTGATGAGTGTCTTTCTGCTTTTAAAAGGTTGAAGCACGCCTTGATTTCAACATCGATTATCCAGCCTCCTAATTGGGAGCTGCCATTTGAGATTATGTGCGATGCTAGTGATTACGCGATTACCGCAGCAGGAGGGAGATGATCCTTTACCTATTGATGATTCTTTTCATGATGATTCTTTATTTGCAGTTGATACCAGTACTAACCATGATCCATGGTATGCAGATTTGGCTAACTACGTTGTCAGTGACAAGCTGGCACCTGACCTGTCTTATCAGCAGGGAAAGCGATTTCTTTACAATGCAAAGCAATACTTCTGGGATGACCGTTATTCATTTAAAGTGTGTGCAGACGGTCTCTACAGACAGTGTATCCCGTAGTGAGAGACCAAAGCAATCCTAGAAGGCTATCATTCTTCCTCTTATGGCGGTCACCACGGTCCGTCGCGAACCATGGCTAAGGTATTTCTATCTGGTTTTTTCTGGCCTACATTGTTTGCAGATGCTAAAGTGTTTGTTTCAGCCTCTGATGCTTTCCAGCGTTCTGGGAATATATCTAAAAGACATGAGATGCCAAAAAACGACATTCTATAAGTTGAGGTTTTTGATGTCTGGGGCATCGATTTCCAAGGACCCTTCCCGTCTAGTAAAGGTAATAGGTATATTCCGGTAGCTGTAGACTATGTGTCTAAATGGGTGGAAGTTATTGCTTCACCTAACTGTGATGCCAAGACCGTGATTAAAATGTTTAAAAAGATTATTTTTCCCCGATTTGGTGTCCCTAGGGTCGTCATTAGTGATGGGGGAATGCATTTCAAAGAAAAGAAACTCACAGCTATTCTGTCTAATGTCGGTGTCCAACATCGTCGCGCTTTGGGGTATCATCCTCAAACTAGTGGCCAGGTTGAGGTCTCTAATAGGGAACTAAAAGAGATTTTGGCTAAAGTTGTCTCTAAATCACGGAAGGATTGGAGTCTTAAATTAGATGACACATTATGGGCATATCGTACTGCCTTTAAAACACCGATTGGTGCATCACTATATCGGTTGGTTTATGAGATATCATGTCATTTACCTACTGAATTAGAGTGTAAGGCGTGGTGGGCCATTCGTGAATTAAATTATGATCCTAAAATGTGTGGTGAGAATCATTTGTTGCATCTAGATGAACTGGAAGAGTTCTGGCTAAATGTCTATGATAGCTCGCGCATCTACAAAGAGAAAACAAAGAGATGGCATGACAAAAGGATCATACCTCGAGAATTCCATGTCGGGCAGAAGGTGTTGCTGTTTAATGCCCGACTGCACTTGTTTCATGGTAAGCTGAAGTTCAGGTGGAGTGGCCCTTATAAAGTGACTGCTGTCACCAAATTTGGGTCCGTTGAATTAGAGAATTCCGAGGGTGAAAGATTTAAAGTTAATGGCCAATATGTGAAGCATTACTATGAAGCAAATGACTTTGTTGGCAAGGTTGAAGTTCTCTACTTTGACAATCAAGATGAGCAACATAATTGAAGTCAAAAGGTCGTGCGGGACCTCTTAAACCTGCGCTATCCGAGAGGCAACCCGGCTTGTAATTTGTTGTACTTTTGTTAAAACTTTTAGTTAATTTTGTGTGCTTTATTTATAGGTTCTAGAAATGATAGACTGAACGTTTGAGCTTGCTTTGTTGGTTCCGTAGTTTGTTTGTTGCGTTTTTGCAGGAACCTCATGTGAATGGCTCAATCGAGTACTTTAACTTTCTCGATCAAGCATTTTTGTAGCTCAGATTACTCGATCGAGAGCCTCCTATCCTCGATCGAGTACCACTAAAAGCCGATAGTTCGATCGAGAGCCTCACTTCCTCGATCGAACATTTTCTCAAGACCATCTACGTGATCAAATGCCTTATATTTCGATCGAGTACTGCTGCTTCGCCTCGTGTCTTGCGAGGTTATTATGGGACTGTTTATGACCTCCCTTGTTGCTGGCTGGTTTGGGGAGGTCGTTAGTTCGCGATATCTTGTAAGGTTTCCGAGGGTACCCTTTTCTTTTCTTTTCAGTTTGCATTTCCTTTCCCTATTTTTGGTACAATGAGGGCATTGTATGGTTTGGTTTGGGGAAGGTATGCATCCATATCTGTTTTTGCATATTGTTTTCTTGCATTTCCGTCTGCACATTTATTTTCACATGCATTGTGTATTTTAATTACAAAAATCCTATAAAAATTGAAAAATATCGAAAAATTTAAAATTTAAAATTTCACATTTAATTTTGCATTTGGGTTGAGTCGGAACGTTGAAACTTTTATGCTACTTTGAGTCTTTTACCATTGCCTTGCACATTCTTAACATTTCTGTTGGCATGGTAATGTGCATAATCTACGAGTTTTTGGTTTAAACCTATCTGAACGAATAGACTTGACTCTAATATTGGCAAGCTACATATACATTCTAAGATTTAGAGCTTGAGAAACTGGTGACGTTCATGACCAGTTTCAATTAGGATGTGAGTAGTACTCTCATTAAGACATGTAACATCAATTTGCATGAGCATGACATTGTTTTCTTAACACCTGTATGTATTCGGTTTGCGGTGGTGACACACGCGGAGAGGTAACTTACAACCCTTCTTTCATTACTATCCATTAAATTCACATTAGCCAAATTTGCCTTTTGACCCCCTAACTACATCCAAAATTTAGCCTACCCTGTTAAGCTAGTTGAGTCGTTTTTATGGGTATGCTACTATCCATGTCAATTTGGTTCGCTTTGAAAGATTTGAAATGGGTAGTATGAATTGAAAACGAAGGGGAATGAAATGAAGAAGATTGAAAAAGAAATATGAAAGAAAAAAAATGATGAAGAAAAAAAAACATATGGAAAAAGATCGTTGAATAATACTCCCATGCTTATCATTACTTTTCATGGGGAGTTTTTTGTTGGTGTGAGTGATGTTTTGCCACAATGGCACAGTTTTACGTTTTATATTGAGTAGTGAAGCGGAATGAGTTTACTATTTGGTTATGGTTGTACTAGCTTGGCTTTACCTCTACTTATCCAAATTTATTTTGCCCCTTCTTACCCAATTGCCTCACCTCACATTACATGTAAGTCCTCGGCGTGTGTCTTGGTCCTGATTGGTTGTAATGCATATGTACGGTCGGTAGAAATCGGTTTTATGTTCCCTGCATGTATGTTCTTATAGGTCGAGTTAGGTGAGCGCCTTTACCTCTTTCTATCTCATACAATTATACTCGCCTTTTGATTAATTTGTGGGATGAGCGACCCGTGAGAGTCCGATATAAATGAGTCTTGCAAGGTCGATGGTTCAATAGTTTAAAACATTGATTTAACTCGTTTGCACTTGACCTTTCGCTACTTTGTTATTTGCTGCACTAAATTGGCTTGGGTGGACGATTTGTAGCTGGTAAGTTGGTCCTGTTCCATTAGTTGCCTTTAGTTGCATTTATAGTTTGCTTAGCGACAAGCAAAGGTTTGGTTTGGGGAGATTTGATGCGTGCATTTTATATATGGTTTTTACCCTATATTTGCACGCATTTCTGTGCTATTTATGTGGCAACTAGCTACAAATGCCCCCGAATAGTCTATTTTGGTCTTTCTTGTATTAATTGCAGGAATAATCTGGAGAGGAGCATAATCGAGCCTGAACCTATCCCATTTGCATGCATTTTGGATTAAGAAGAATCGGAGCCCAGAAATTGTTACCTAAATATTCGTGAAGTAATTTCGGAAGATGTGTTGAGTGCATCTACGCTGATACAGTGATACTGTTCTCGATCGACCAGATTGGTTGCCTAAACCAGTCGATCGAAGTACCCTTGGATGCTGAAAGATCTCGATCGAATACTTAGCTTACTCGATCGAGATGGGTGTTTATTGAGTTCCTCGATCGAGTACTTGTGTTACTCGATCGAGAGGTTTGTTGCTTATCGTTCTCGGTCGAGGAGTTTCTTTCTACTCAATCGAGAGGTTTAATCAATTAAGCAATCTTTTAGTTAATTCTCGGATATTTATTTTGTATCTTAGAATAAATAAGGGGGAGGACGACACAATATATCATCTTCTCTCTGAGCACTTTACTCTTAGACCTAAATTCTCCATTGCTGGGAACTCTCTTGTATTCGGTATTCCTGATCTTTATTTCGATTAATTATTATTATTGCTTGCAACTCTTATTCTTGTTCTTTTCGCCTTCTCTCTATTGTTCTTTCTCTTAGTTTGTTTAGCAATTTATCACCATGTTGAATCTGTTTGTCTTATTTGTTATCATTAGTTTCTTCATAATAATTACGCATAGCTAATCCTCCTATGCTAGGACATAAGGGGAGCCATGGTAATTAGGGAGAATATGAACTGGTGATTAGGGCTAGGCACAAATTGGGTTTGTGTTATTAATCATTGCCTTTAAATGCAATTAGTTGCTTGAGTCGATGCATTTAGCTAATTGATTCAGTACACCATGACCTAGATCGAAGCATTGGAAGGGTTAAGACTTGCAATGAACATAAAGGCATTCTAATGAGGGTGAAAGCTAAGTTAGTAATGTTTTAGGGCGAATAACTATGGACGCGGGCCCGCGGGGGTCGCTCGGGTGTGAAAATCGAGAAAGCTTTTGCATTTGTGGAGTCGCCACAAATTTATTGTGGAAAATTGCAAACTGTTCGAATACCTCATGCCATGTCAAGACACAAAGTAGTGACATGAACACCAAGAACTCGTTACCCTTATCATTCTATGTCTAGAATGACTCACGTGGATGCCAATGAACACAGATGTTCACAGAGATCTGGAGTAAGTGGTGAGGGTACATATTAGGAAGCTCTTTTGATCGAACACCTAATCCCACCCGCCTCGATAGCGGCCTCTACTAATGATTAGGGAAGATCGTCTATAATCGATATGTTGTCGGTTATATGCATGCAATGCAACATCCATTAGATTAATCCTAGCATGTGAGAATTAACCAAGTCGGTGAACACGTAATTTAAGCATGCAATTAGGTCAAAGTTGGTTTTAGATTGATTACATGTGAAACATACCAACAATATGATAATAAAGAAATAAAAAATATAATAATTGAAAATTACAATAATTACAATGAATTAATTAATTTGCGTCGAAAATACACTTAAAACGGATGGTTTGAGAAAAAAAAGAATAAATAGATTAACGACCAGATTATTAGTGATAATACGAATAATAGTTAATTAATACGTAATTAATAAACTAGGTCAAGGCAGAAACGGGAGTTCAAAGACGGAACTCAACCCGGAACAGGCGCAGCACAGCTGCGTCCTTTGGAAGAGGGGCAGCAAACGCTGCGTCTGTTCCTGAGTTCAGTTCTGGCTGTGAAGCCGGAATTGCAAATTGTTAATATTCATTAGTGATTTAAGGATCGATTATGGACATTTGACTCGGATAGAAGTGATTTAACATATTATTTACATATGATTGGGTCATAAACACAATAAAACATGGATAAAATTAATTAGGACAAATCAATAAAAAGGTTAATTACGGGATTAATGATACAAATTAACAAACTAAACAAATTAATTAGGTTATTAATGACAAACTAATGATGGCGATAATAAACAGATGAAAATATATCAATGAATGAATTTCAGAGACTCAATATTGATGAATCAAACCTCTAAAAACCCGAATTGATTTCAATGACAAAAACCCGCAAATATGAATTATGAGGGATTTAAGTCGGGATTTAAAAATGAATTAAATATCGATGATTTACCTGTTAAAATTGTTATGTTAAAAATTATCGTGTTAATGAACATTAACAATTGAAAACAAAACAAACAGACGAACAAAAGACGAAGGAAGAAGAAAGGAAGCAGGAACAACGACAACCTCAGGAAGAGGCGCAGCAGATGCTGCGTCCTTTCAAAGAGGCGCAACAGTTGCTGCGTCCTTTCTCGACGTTTGTCTCCTGTTAATCCGTAAAAATGGTTTAAAACAAGGTTTTATAAATCGGTTTTGAATGTGTTTTCGACGTAAACCTTACAATAATAATTACAAAAATAAAGTACAATAATAAAAGAAGGGATTTACACCCTCAGACTTACATGTTGGATGAAACGAGATTAACTAAATTAACGTTTAGTGATGCTCGACTCGAATGTACGACGAAAGTGCCCTCTAAGAGGAATTTAAACAATATTGATTAAGTTGATTGATATAGAGTTGGTCAAATTGGACGGTCATGCAAAACGAGGCTGGTACTCAGAAGGATCCGAGCTTACGTGGTCGAAAGTTCAAGCGCGTAGACGCCAAAAACCAAGAGCGTGGTCTTAGAAAGCAAAGGGAGAAGAGAAGGGCGGACACTCGCGTCAGAAATATGAGGACCGAAGGTCTCTATTTATACTAATCACACGAAGGAATTAGGGTTTCGGAGAAACTTTGGAACTGAATCTCGAAAAGATTTGAAAATACGCAGAAAGGAACTGGGGAAGAGGCGCAACAGGCACTGCTTCTCTTGGAAGAGGCGCAGCACGTGTTGCGTCCTTTCCCAAGTGGTTTCCTCCTGCGGAAGAAAGATTTCCGCGTTTCTATTATGAAATTGCGGTTTGATCTCAATTTCCTTAATATTTTATATAATATTTCCGGGATATAATTTACCAAAGAGAGTAAAATATTGAAAATATGGAATAGAAACATCCGGAACATTCCATAATATTCTGACTCGGCATTTTAAACGGTTATTAGAAAATGAAGACGGCTTTTGACCTGGACTCCAAATGTACTCTAATTACTGTCAAAACAACCATATCGGCGCGTAGATGACGACTATGAGGCAGGCACAAGTGTTTCAGCAATCACTTGATGATAAACTTACGAACTGTTATAAATCGTTCCGCGTACCAAACATGAGGCCCAATCATCTCCGGGTGGCTTGCGGAAGGTACAGAAATAAGGTATCTACAGAGCCCCCACTTTGACTGAGGCTTGGACAAGGCGAAAGTCAAAGTATAGCCATCAGGTCAATCAAAGATTACATCATGACGACTATGGCGACGCGAGGCGGCTCAAGGGGTCTAAGCCAAGGACCTGTCGCCAGGAACATTTTAGAGTCCGTCGACTATCGGGGAGGGTCGTTTAAAGTCCATTAGACTACGTAAGGAGGCTCGCCAGCCATAAGAAGAGACCATACTTGAGATTCCTTGAGCCTCCAAGGGAAGGCAAAACGTGAAATCGAAGAGGCAGCAGGACGTCGGCAGGAACTGCTGGGAAAATCTGCTCGGGTCGGTTTTCAAACAAACTTCGGCAAAACATGAGGTTGATGTTGATCTCCACGTGTTGAGAGGGATGACTGTCTGTCCGTAACTCTCGATGGGGAAACATAATCGGGACTGATCTCCACGTCTTGAGAGGGACAATTGGCTGTCCAGAACTCTCGCTGGGGGAACAGAATAGAGGTGTGTCGAAACACCTGTCAGAGGGTACTCGCTTGTTGTGGCAAGCGAGGTCTTGATAGCGTACTGCGATAGTTCACAGTTGGCTTGAAAATGCGGGTCCAGGCAAAGAATAAACGTCAAACGGACCAAATATATGATATATGGTACTGAGGAAGAGGCGCACCAAAGATGGGCCCACAAATAACGAACTTATAACGAATCTTCGAAAATTAATTTGGAGGGAAATTGAGGAAGAGGCGCAGCAAGAGCTGCGTACCTTGGAAGAGGCACATCACCTGCTGCGTCTTTTCCTAGGTGTGTCTCTGTCTGAGTAAAAACTTGATAAAAATCGTGTTTTGTTTCATAATAACAAAACATAATTCCATCTAAACTCTCTCAAATTCCAAACATTTGTCGTCAAAATTTGATCAAAAGCTTGCATTTGCCATGACTAATCGAGGTATGTGTATTATCTTTGCATTAATCTTCCATATTTGATCAATTTGGATCGACAAATTAGGGTTTCCAACCCTAAAAAATGTCAAAAATTTGGGGCTTTTTCCCCAAACGATTTTGCCTTGCAAAATTGACTTGGTAAATGGATAATTGGTAGTATAAGGATCATAACCATGTGTTCATTTCGAATTTTCATTGAGTTTTGAGCATTTGAGTGAAATTGAGACAGTCTCACAGTTGAACCGTAAATTATTTCGAAAATAGCCTTAGAATTGCCCATTTGTGATGAAACTTGATATTTAGAATCCTTGTATGATGGGTAAAAGTCCTACCATTTCGGATTTTCGATTTGTGACGGCTTTTCAGGACACTTTTCTAGGGCATAATCACCGTTATAACGAAATGCTGTCGAAATTCTGACTCGAGCCCATGACTAGGCTTCAATTTAGGCTTAACTTGACCCATATTACAACATGAGCGGTCGGGTTTTTGGGAAAATGGCCAAAGATGGCGAGAAAAGAGCGAGTTCGGAGCTTTGAAAGCTCGAAAATCCCCTAATTTAAGGCTCGTCGTCATTTGACGCGGCCTAAATTCACTTTAATTTTGCAGGTGACGAGGCTTCTTCGTCGGGGAGAGGTCCCATGGACGTGGACACCATTCTTGACCCTTCTCGTACGCTCGAGGAGGCGTTAGAGCAGGCTTTTACTGCTGCAGTGGCAGCTGCTGAGGACGAGGTCGTCGAGGAGGAGGCTGCTGAGGAGGAGGAGGCCCCGAGGCGGGCCAACGTTGGACGAGGTGGTCGCCAGCTGAGGGGAGCACCGGAGTGGGCTGAGAGTTGGGACAACAGACACCTCATCTAGGCTGCGGAGGGTCACCTGTCCTACAGGACGGTGAAGAGCTTGGTAATTTGAACTCATCACTCTTTCATTTATCTTTTTTTATTCTTATTTGCTATTCCTTTTCTCTTTTATTCGAGCTAAAGACAGCTCTTGCTTTGAATCAAAATAGGAGGCTGGGAACATCGGGTCTTTCTCGGGCTACACGACGATGATGGAGTTTTACGGGAGGTTGTCGGCGGAGGAGCGGACCATCATTGAGCGGGGAGCGTTTGGTGCCTTGGTACGAGGTTGGAGGGATATCAAGGGAAGGAAGATTCGGGCTAACCTTAGCCTGGTTCGAGCTTTCCTTGATTGGTTTTGGGACACGACATCTACCTTTCACATGGCTTTTGGCGAGGTCGGGGTAACGTTGGAGGATTACGGGATGATCTCTGGCTAGACGTATGGCACTGAGGCCGTGGAGTGGCCGGAGACAGCCATGAGGGTGGACTCGGCTGAGGCTAGGAGCTTGATCGGTTGGAACCTGATGCCCAAGGCTGCTGCGGTTCCCGGGTTGGTGCCGAGTTCCTATGTCCGGGATTACTTTGCTGGGAAGAGACCGACGATGGTGGTGATCGATGGGAGGGAGACGGCTCCTCCTCCCTGCACTGCAGAGCAGAGAGCTCGTTTGTGGCTCTGGTGGTTCTTGTCTTCGATCTACCTCGGAGACAAGAGAGAGAGGTTATCGACGAAGCTTCTTCCCTTCCTTTCTGACTTGAGTGACCTGGGCCATTAGGACTGGGTCACTGCTGGTTTGCGGTCCTCACTCGCTATATGAGGGCCATGGTTCATCCGGAGCTCGTGGAGAAGGGGACTTCTCCTGCCACTGTTGGTCCTGGACTGCTGCTGGAGGTATGAACCTTCATCTCGTATCATGAAAGATTATGTCCTTTTCTTATCTTGTCTTGCAGGCGTGGGTGTACTCCTACTTTCCGAGTCTCGCGCCTAAGAGGACGGAGCCAGTGGAGAGAGCCTATCCCGTTGTGAGGGATTGGGTTATGTATCGCACGAAGAGCCAGCGTTCATTTCACGACGTCTGTCGACGGGACGTGAACGCTCTGCAGTTGGAGGTGTGAGTACCTTCGACTCACCTTTCTTTGTTTTCTTCTTCATTGCTTTCTTTTAGAGCTGATCATAAGAATGACCTCTTGTTTGCTTTTCATAGGGGGTGCCCAAGTCTTGGGTGGACTACACTGGCGTCCCTCCTTTTGTGGCTGAGGTCCTTCGACCCAGGAGCTCAAGTCGGTTGTTGCTGAGCACGTCGATGGGTCCCGTGTAGTACTTGGGCGAGCGTTTGACTCGTCAGTGCTCTCGTGATGTCTTGACGGTCCCCATCGATCCTCCTCGGATGATGTTCAGGGAGCCTTCCGATGCTGAGAGGGAGGCGGACATGGCAGACGTCTGTGGCGACGCCCTCCTTCTTCCTGGTGAGGACTACTCAGCGTTCCTCTACTGGAGGTTGGCGTACTGGCCAGTTGTGGTAAGTGCTTTATTCTTCTTTCGATTGTCTTGAAAAAATGATGAATGATCATCAATTAATGGAAACCATTTGAATTTTGCAGGAGGTTGAGGTGGCGGCCATCGAGCTCCCAGTGTACGTCGTGACCCTCGAGTACACTCATGCGACGGGGATGACGACGATCTCCGAGCTTCGCGACTTTGACGTGGCGGTGACAGATGTTGTCCTGGACGACTGGCAGCATCTGATTTGGAGGGTATGTTCCCCAACTTGTTTAATTTTTGTATAAGAACACATTTTTTTAAACTTAACCAATCATTGAGAATCCTTGTTTATTGAAATATAGGTTGCGCCATCTCGGTTCGTGGCTTTGTGGAGGGTAGCCAACCGGCTACGGGCTACTGCCATCGAGGCACTTTCTGGTGGTCGAGGACGTCGGGTATGAACCTTCCGTTTACTTCGTTTTTGAATTTTCTCACTTTTTTTATGTTTGAAATGATTGACATGAGCCAATTCTTGTCGTTTGCAGCGGGAGCGTGACCTAGAGCGAGAGCTAGCCCAGTCCTGAGAGGAGACGGCTCGCCTGCTGAGGGGGTTAGAAATCCGCGACGCCGAGATTGCTACTCTCGAGGCGAGAGTTACCGAGTTGGGCGGCGACCAGCAGTAGTTCATTGCTTTTTTGTTGTTTTTGTTGCTGGCTGTACTTCACACACTTTTGTACATTTTAGGACCTTCATTTTGCACTTTATACACTTTATTTTGGGCTCGAGCCCCCAGTTTGGTGTACATATTCGTTTTGGTTGTATATATGATGGCCTGAGTGCCTTTGCTGCTGGGTTGTATGTTTGTACCTGCAGGTTAGCTTTGAACAGGTTTGGTAGATGATGGTTTATGCCGTCATGCTGCCAGAATTTACACAGAAATTGCATATAAAACACATATTTGTACATATGGCCTAAATTAACACAAGACAAAGACTCGAGAAAATGCAAAAAAATTGCCGAAAATGACCGGACGGTAGGGGGGGTTACCCCCTAAAAAAATGAAAATGAAGACAGATAAGTTTGAAATGAAACGGGAGTGAAATGATTCCCCAAAACAGAAAAATTAAAAGAAATGGCTAAGTTTGAAAATAAATTATTTAAATTGGTGAAATGATTCCCAAAAAAAAAAGAATATTAAAAAGAAATGGATAAATAATTAAATTGGTGAAATGATTCCCCAAAAAAAAAAATTAAAAAAGAAATGGATAAGTGTGCTGAAATGACGAGAATGCCGATGTCGCCTCAAAATGCGTGCCCGTGGAATTAGGAAACTCGAAACATGGTAATTTGACGGAATTACCAAAAATAATAACCCGTATGAATAGGAAATGATGCTTTAAGGAATTAAGAAATAACCAACGCGGAAAATCACAGAAATACAGCTGAGGAAGAGGCGCAGCAGGAGCTGCGTCCCTTTGAAGAGGCGCGACAAGTCTTTGCGCCCTTTCTCGTGTGTCCGTCTGACAGATTTTAGGAAACAACTTTTAGTATTAATATAGACGTCGATGGAGGTTTTATTCACATAATTCTTCCGTCTTTCTTCGTCTTATTACATAAAAACTCTCTAATTAATCATACATCATGAGTACTTTAGAAATCCGTCTCAAAGAATGGACAAACGAGTTCTCGAATGTGGAGAAACATGATATGGGTGCTTACAACTTTGGATCAATTTTGAGCTTGAAGCTAATTAAGGTTGTCAAACCGTTCTTGGATGCTTGTCTTGAGTATTGGGACCCGAACTATCATGTACTTGCCTTTCCTGGAGGCGATATCTGCCCATTTCCTGAAGAAATTGCTGCAATTGGTGGTTGGGACCCGGTGCATTTACCTGCTATACCCTCTACTTCTCAAGGGTATAAGAACAAATTCAGGGATTTGCTTGGATTGACAAGAGTTGAGGTTGACGGTCTTGTGACCTCAAAAGGAGTCCGAATGCGGGATTTCATCGATCGATTCATAAATAGGACAGATCCTACTATCTCCTATGTTGCGAGGCGTAGGGCATTCAGGTTTTGCCTATTGCATGTTTTTGTCCTTGAAGGGCATGTCGATGAGGATATGAGAGGTGACCCTCGCTATTTGAGCCTAGTTGAGCAGATGAAGCTGCGCAAGAGCCCAACATGCCTATGTTTAGGAGAGATCCTGTTGGGGTTAGATAACAGGAAAGCCAACCGCGGCCTTCCTTATTTGGGAAGTCCCATCATTTTGCAGGTACAATTTTTCCTTTTTCTTGTTTTTTTTGTCTCGTTTTTTTTTTGTCTCGTTTTTTTGTTTCTAATACCTGCTTTTTTGGTAGGTCTGGCTTATGGAGCGCTTGCGATTGATCGAGCCCCCAGTTAATGTTACTGCTTATCATGCCCGCTCATTTGCAATGAGGACTAGGCTTTACATGGTGGACTTTACTCGAGTCTGCAACTACTGGGAGAACAAGCTGAAGAGCGAGGATGGTCCCTTGATTAGATGGATCGTACCATGGTGGCATCTCAAGTCTGTTACTGGAGTATCATCCCTAGATCCTACCCGATCGATGCGCATTCCTGGCTTGGAATTCATGATATGTATCTTCCCAGAGAGGTTGATGAGGCAGGTTGGATTGAAGCAGACGATTTCGAAGCTTGATAATGTTCCTCAGACTGCCATGGCGCTTACTACTGAGAGCCGAAGAGAGTGGGCCATCAAATGGGCTCAAAGAAACATGTGGTTCCTGAACTCTTTTGTTAGTGCACTATGGGTATCAGATTCCTACTTGTAGTGGAGGAAAGCTACTACTCCTGAGAAGCGAGAGAGACTAAGGAAACGCAAGCCTGTTGACTACAAGGTTCGTGATGTAGAGAAGGAGAAAGAGAAGTACTTCATCGAGGGAGAGGAAGAAGCCAGATTTCGAGTTATTCATCCATCGAAGAAACCAAAGACTTCTCCTGCCGTGGAAAAGGTGATAGATAAGAATGGCAAGGCTAGACCACGAGAGAGACCGTTGGTGATTAGATCTGAGATAGCGCAGGAGCTCCCGGCTCGTGGTCGAGACAAGAAATATGATAAAAATGACAAAGGCAAAGGAAAAATGGAAGAACAGCCTAAGTCTTTGATATTATTTATTATTATTATTATTTGTGATAAGATGGCGGGGTTCTTAGAATCCTAGTGATGCGTGTCCTTAATATGATGTTTTACACCCTATTTTACACGCATTTCAGAGCTCATTTGTGTAGTTTAAGCTACTATTTCCCCTACTTCCGTCTATTTTTGTGTTTTTGTGCAATATTGTAGAAATGTGAAGAATCCAGCGGAAATCGAGCCGAATCCGTCCCCAAGTAGTTGGCATGGCATTTGACATGAAGTATTTACTCGGGAAGCAAACTTGGTGCGCGTATCGAGGCTTGAAA
Source organism: Silene latifolia (assembly GCF_048544455.1). Taxonomy (NCBI): domain Eukaryota; kingdom Viridiplantae; phylum Streptophyta; class Magnoliopsida; order Caryophyllales; family Caryophyllaceae; genus Silene; species Silene latifolia. The sequence continues at coordinate 74,676,205 of NC_133532.1, read as the reverse complement.
GATGAATTCACGAAACTTTTGGAGCCAAGTACCTGTTGAAGTGGTCGGTAGACCGATGCTCTTGGTCGATAGACCAGCGTACGAAGATCAGAACCTACTGTTCAGCGATGTTCAGTCGATCGACCGGTCCTTGTGGTCGATCGACCAAACCGTGTGTCGCATTTGCACTGTTTTTATTGCATTTCAAGTTACACGTTTATTGCACTTCAGTTTGCATTTGTTATTTCATTTCCTATATATATACAAAATTCAAAAAAAATTTGAAAAAAATTCATAAATTCAAAAACATTGCACGTTTACTTTTTCATATAGGTCGAGTCGGAACGGTAGTATTTCAATGATGACATCGCATTTGCAGCCGTTTATGCCTAAGCCTTGCTAATTGACATGTTATTAGTAGAATCAAATATGCATCGTCTATTAGTTTCCGTTAAATATCTTGCTGAACTTTAAACTTCACTTAGATTTTTGGCAAACTACATCATTTTCTGAGGTTTAGAGCTTATAATTGGTGTCATTCATGACCAGTTTATCTAGGAATGTGAGTAGTTACTCCTTATAAGACATGTTACATCAATATGCATAAATATGAACTTAATCTGCTTGATACCTGTATGCATTCGGGTTCTTGGTTAGTTGACACATGTGGAAGAGGTCACCCCTTTATTCATTTTGCCCATAAGCTCCACACTGCCATAAATAACCTTTTTGTCCCGTTACTACATCCTACATTTAGCCTGCCCTCGTCAAGCTAGTAGTTTATATTCTTGGGGTTGTTATTTCCTTTTTGGTAGCTATTGCTCTTTATGAGAACTTGGTGAAATGATTGAAGGGAAAGAAAAAGAAAAAAAAGAGAGAGAAAGAAAAATGAAATTCGTGCTGTACTGTAGAAGGCCAGTCGATCGACTGGAAACAATGGACGATCGAATGAGCCCCGTGGAAAAATTCGAGAAGGAAAAAAATCATATGCGGTAAAGTGAAAGATATTGGGTTGATGATTTATACTCCCATGTTATTTTTATATCTTATGGGGAGTTGACTAATTGTGGAATAGTGAGATTAGTGCTAATCGTTAGCACCGTTTTGTATCGATTGAAATCTTGAGCAAGAAGTTGGATGTTGTTATAATTTGGTTCCCTTAGTTACTAGCTTGGCTTTTAACTCCGTTTTTATCCAAATTTATCTTAGCCCTTCTTGTCCATACCTCACATATCCATATTTACCTAGGCATGTGTCATGGTCATTTGTTTGGTTGGAATGCATATGTACGGTTGTAGAGATTATTTTCATATTATACTGCAGGCATGTTCTTATAGGTCGTATTTAGGTGAGTGTCATTACAAAATGAATTCTTTCTATCTTTTACATATTTTCACCTGTGCTTATGTGTGATACGAGCGACCCGTGAGAGTCCATAATAATAAGTCTCTATAGTTGACGGTTCAAATGATTTTTAACGACTACATAACTCGTTTGCATGATTCATGTTGCTAATTGATTGTTAGTTGTTGCATTAAATTGGTTTAGGCTATTCGGTTTGCATTTCGCTCTGGGACTGAAGTCGTTCCATTAGGTCCTAGGATCGAGTCTAGTTCTTGCTTAGGGACAAGCAAGGGTTTGGTTTGGGGAAGTTTGATGCGTGTCCTTAATATGATGATTTACACCCTATTTTACACGCATTTCAGAGCTCATTTGTGTAGTTTAAGCTACTATTTCCCCTACTTCCGTCTACTTTTGTGTTTTTGTGCAATATTGCAGAAATGTGAAGAATCCAGCGGAAATCGAGCCGAATCCGTCCCCTAGTACTTGGCATGGCATTTGACATGAAGTATTTACTCGGGAAGCAAACTTGGTGCGCGTATCGAGGCTTGAAAGATGAATTCACGAAAATTTTGGAGCCAAGTACCTGTTGAAGTGGTCGATAGACCGATGCTCTTGGTCGATAGACCTGCGTACGAAGATCAGAAGCTACTGTTCAGCGATGTTCAGTCGATCGACCGGTCCTTGTGGTCGATCGAGCAAACCGTGTGTCGCATTTGCACTGTTTTTATTGCATTTCAAGTTACACGTTTATTGCACTTCAGTATGCATTTGTTATTTCATTTCCTATATATATACAAAATTCAAAAAAAAAAAAAATTGAAAAAATTTCAAAAATTCAATAAAATTGCACGTTTACTTTTGCATATAGGTCGAGTCGGAACGGTAGTATTTCAATGATGACATCGCATTTGCAGCCGTTTATGCCTAAGCCTTGCTAATTGACATGTTATTAGTAGAATCAAATATGCAACGTCTATTAGTTTTCGTTAAATATCTTGTTGAACTTTAAACTTGACTTAGATTTTTGGCAAACTACATCATTTTCTGAGGTTTAGAGCTTATAATTGGTGTCATTCATGACCAGTTTATCTAGGAATGTGAGTAGTTACTCCTTATAAGACATGTTACATCAATATGCATAAATATGAACTTAATCTGCTTGATACCTGTATGCATTCGGGTTCTTGGTTAGTTGACACATGTGCAAGAGGTCACCCCTTTATTCATTTTGCCCATAAGCTCCACACTGCCAAAAATAGCCTTTTTGTCCCGTTACTACATCCTACATTTAGCCTGCCCTCGTCAAGCTAGTAGTTTATATTCTTGGGATTGTTATTTCGTTTTTGGTAGCTATTGCTCTTTATGAGAACTTGGTGAAATGATTGAAGGGAAAGAAAAAGAAAAAAAAGAGAGAGAAAGAAAAATGAAATTCGTGCTGTACTGTAGAAGGGCAGTCGATCGACTGGAAACAATGGACGATCGAATGAGCCCCGTGGAAAAATTCGAGAAGGAAAAAAATCATATGCGGTAAAGTGAAAGATATTGGGTTGATGATTTATACTCCCATGTTATTTTTATATCTTATGGGGAGTTGACTAATTGTGGAATTATGAGATTAGTGCTAATCGTTAGCACCGTTTTGTATCGATTGAAATCTTGAGCAAGAAGTTGGATGTTGTTATAATTTGGTTCCCTTAGTTACTAGCTTGGCTTTTAACTCCGTTTTTATCCAAATTTATCTTAGCCCTTCTTGTCCATACCTCACATATCCATATTTACCTAGGCATGTGTCATGGTCATTTGTTTGGTTGGAATGCATATGTACAGTTGTAGAGATTATTTTCATATTAGACTGCAGGCATGTTCTTATAGGTCGTATTTAGGTGAGTGTCATTACAAAATGAATTCTTTCTATCTTTTACATATTTTCACCTGTGCTTATGTGTGATACGAGCGACCCGTGAGAGTCCATAATAATAAGTCTCTATAGTTGACGGTTCAGCAGTTTTTAACGACTACATAACTCGTTTGCATGATTCATGTTGCTAATTGATTGTTAGTTGTTGCATTAAATTGGTTTAGGCTATTCGGTTTGCATTTCGCTCGGGGACTGAAGTCGTTCCATTAGGTCCTAGGATCGAGTCTAGTTCTTGCTTAGGGACAAGCAAGGGTTTGGTTTGGGGAAGTTTGATGCGTGTCCTTAATATGATGATTTACACCCTATTTTACACGCATTTCAGAGCTCATTTGTGTAGTTTAAGCTACTATTTCCCCTATTTCCGTCTACTTTTGTGTTTTTGTGCAATATTGCAGAAATGTGAAGAATCCAGCGGAAATCGAGCCGAATCCGTCCCCTAGTACTTGGCATGGCATTTGACATGAAGTATTTACTCGGGAAGCAAACTTGGTGCGCGTATCGAGGCTTGAAAGATGAATTCACGAAAATTTTGGAGCCAAGTACCTGTTGAAGTGGTCGATAGACCGATGCTCTTGGTCGATAGACCTGCGTACGAAGATCAGAAGCTACTGTTCAGCGATGTTCAGTCGATCGACCGGTCCTTGTGGTCGATCGAGCAAACCGTGTGTCGCATTTACCTTTGCTTTTTATTGCATTTCAAGTTACACGTTTATTGCACTTCAGTATGCATTTGTTATTTCATTTCCTATATATATACAAAATTCAAAAAAAAAAAAAATTGAAAAAATTTCAAAAATTCAATAAAATTGCACGTTTACTTTTGCATATAGGTCGAGTCGGAACGGTAGTATTTCAATGATGACATCGCATTTGCAGCCGTTTATGCCTAAGCCTTGCTAATTGACATGTTATTAGTAGAATCAAATATGCAACGTCTACGAGTTTTCGTTAAATATCTTGTTGAACTTTAAACTTGACTTAGATTTTTGGCAACTACATCATTTTCTGAGGTTTAGAGCTTATAATTGGTGTCATTCATGACCAGTTTATCTAGGAATGTGATTAGTTACTCCTTATAAGACATGTTACATCAATATGCATAAATATGAACTTAATCTGCTTGATACCTGTATGCATTCGGGTTCTTGGTTAGTTGACACATGTGCAAGAGGTCACCCCTTTATTCATTTTGCCCATAAGCTCCACACTGCCAAAAATAGCCTTTTTGTCCCGTTACTACATCCTACATTTAGCCTGCCCTCGTCAAGCTAGTAGTTTATATTCTTGGGATTGTTATTTCGTTTTTGGTAGCTATTGCTCTTTATGAGAACTTGGTGAAATGATTGAAGGGAAAGAAAAAGAAAAAAAAAGAGAGAGAAAGAAAAATGAAATTCGTGCTGTACTGTAGAAGGGCAGTCGATCGACTGGAAACAATGGACGATCGAATGAGCCCCGTGGAAAAATTCGAGAAGGAAAAAAATCATATGCGGTAAAGTGAAAGATATTGGGTTGATGATTTATACTCCCATGTTATTTTTATATCTTATGGGGAGTTGACTAATTGTGGAATTGTGAGATTAGTGCTAATCGTTAGCACCGTTTTGTATCGATTGAAATCTTGAGCAAGAAGTTGGATGTTGTTATAATTTGGTTCCCTTAGTTACTAGCTTGGCTTTTAACTCCGTTTTTATCCAAATTTATCTTAGCCCTTCCTGTCCATACCTCACATATCCATATTTACCTCGGTATGTGTCATGGTCATTTGTTTGGTTGGAATGTATATGTACGGTTGTAGAGATTATTTTCATATTAGACTGCAGGCATGTTCTTATAGGTCGTAGTTAGGTGAGTGTCATTACAAAATGAATTCTTTCTATCTTTTACATATCTTCACCTGTGCTTATGTGTGATACGAGCGACCCGTGAGAGTCCATAATAATAAGTCTCTATAGTTGACGGTTCAGCATTTTTTAACGACTACATAACTCGTTTGCATGATTCATGTTGCTAATTGATTGTTAGTTGTTGCATTAAATTGGTTTAGGCTATTCGGTTTGCATTTCGCTCTGGGACTGAAGTCGTTCCATTAGGTCCTAGGATCGAGTCTAGTTCTTGCTTAGGGACAAGTAAGGGTTTGGTTTGGGGAAGTTTGATGCGTGTCCTTAATATGATGTTTTACACCCTATTTTACACGCATTTCAGAGCTCATTTGTGTAGTTTAAGCTACTATTTCCCCTATTTCCGTCTACTTTTTTGTTTTTGTGCAATATTGCAGAAATGTGAAGAATCCAGCGGAAATCGAGCCGAATCCATCCCCTAGTACTTGGCATGACATTTGACATGAAGTATTTACTCGGGAAGCAAACTTGGTGCGCGTATCGAGGCTTGAAAGATGAATTCACGAAACTTTTGGAGCCAAGTACCTGTTGAAGTGGTCGATAGACCGATGCTCTTGGTCGATAGACCAGCGTACAAAGATCAGAAGCTACTGTTCAGCGATGTTCAGTCGATCGGCCGGTCCTTGTGGTCGATCGCCCAAACCGTGTTTTTGACCTGAATTAAAAGGACGAGATTTAGAAAGCCCATGGTAATTAGGTTTTAGAAATAAAGGTACGTATGATTATCTATATAACGTAACCCCTCCCTACTACAAACGGGGGATCGAATTTATTAGGGTTCATCACAGAAGTTGAATTTTAATTAATTCATTAGCTTAGATTATTCTTCCGTTAATAAAGTTCACTTCCGCATTTGGGGTTGATCTTTCCTCTTCAATTCTTTACGGTATTCTTCTGTTCCTTTGTTCAGTTTCGCTGCTTTAATTCATTCATAGTTAGAATTGCTAGTGTAGATTTCCCAAAGCGGAATTATCGTTTCTTGTTAGTTAAATATTTAGTTAATTCTATTATGAATTCAGTAGCTTTATCTGTTAATCTTATTGTTGTTATTATCACCATCATGAGTAGATAAATCCGTCGTGCTAAGATGTAGGGAATCTGTAGTGTAGGCTGCGTAAATTTTGTAGGCCTGAATCGCGCCATGGTTGATCGACCGCCACCCTGGTCGATCGACTGGCTCACGTGAGATCAATTTTGTCTTGTTTAATTTAATTGCTATATTTGACGAATCGAGTGCACGCGAGTAGTTGAATGCTTAGGAATTGACCGACCCGATAAGATCGAAAGATAGGGGAGGGAGATAGACTACTTAATTAAGACGACTAAATTAATAAGATCGAGAGATAAGTTAATTTAGACTTTTAAATCACTTTTCAGGACGAGAGTCAGTACTAGTGATATTAGGGACCCGTAGCTAGATCGAAAGATGCTACCTGTTAAGAATGGACCAAGAGGACTTCTTATTTTTCCCGTCTTACGTGATTATCTCAGACTTACCTAGTATACTGCCGTTGAAACTACAATGAACCGACCATCTTAGCATCCTTTTAATATTTGATTTCATCTTATTCCTTTAATTACTCATTTATTTGCCTTAGTTTAGTTTTAATTTGATTGCCTTAGGTTATAGAACTATTCAACTCAAACCCCCACACAACTGTTACCTTAGACTAAAATTAGACAACTATTAATTGCAGCGCCTCTCCGTGGTTCGACCCTAACTGCCACTAGCTAAAGTAGTAGTTTGGAAATTATAAATTTATCTTTGGTACTCTACGACGGTATCACCTAGCTCATTTATTTTAGAATTTATTTTATTATGTAGCGTATTATTATTATTATGGAAAGAACTGAAATAAAAAGGTTAATTGGTTATGAAACCGTTGTGATTTTTTTTCATTATTATTCTTGTCGAATTCCAAATGCATATGCAAATGTTCTTCTATTTATATTTAAAAATAATGGGTTGTATCCTGTGAAGGATTGCCTACGTATTCATTTAAAAAATGAAATCAAACCCTTGCGCGTAGTTCAAGTAAATGTAAAAGAATAATTGTTCTAAGCAAGAGCTTGTAATGAACTACAAAATAAGCATGAGCTTTACTTACTCTTAAAGCACAATTCAGTTTATTTGATGATATGAGGATGACGATTTGTCAAAATGCAAGAGCAAGGTGACATTAGCTTTATTTCAGCTGGCCAGTGGCCGTTTATTATTCCGTACCACAGGAGCAACACGTGAGGTTACGCGAGGCGCGTTTTGTTCCTATTCTAGGCATAGTAACGTTTCAGTTGGTCGAGGTTTGTTGGATTGGCAAATTCATTCCCATCTAAGTCTGTGATCCTAACTGCATCCCCCGGGAGTATGGATTTGACCAGAAATGGTCCGGCCAAGTTGGGTTTAAACTTTCCTCGTGGATCGACAGGTAAAAGAGCTCTAACTGATTTGAGAACCAAGTCTCCTTCTTTGACGTTCCTTGGCTTAACCCTTTTGTTAAAGGCTCGTTTGATACGTGCCTAATACGTTTGCACATTATGTAATGCACGCAATCTACGTTCATCCAGGAGGATGAGTTCTTCATATCTATCCCTCTTCCAATCGGCTTCTGGGATTTGACTTTCAAGTAAAATACGCATGACGATGATTTCGAGCTCTGATTTGGTTGTACGGCTTCCATGGCGTAGGTCAAATAGAAAGGGGTAGCCCCAGTGGGCGTCCTAATAGATGTGTGATATCCCCATAAGGCAAATGGTATCTTGCTTGGCCAATCTTGATAGTTGTCAATCATTTTCTTGAGGATTGTGACAACGTTTTTGTTTGCTGCCTCTACTGCACCATTAGTTTGTGACCTATATGGCGAGTAATGGTGATGCTTGATTTTGTACTTAGCTAGAAATTGCTCAATCTCAGCCTGGAAATGGGACCCATTATCACTGATGATCTCATGTGGGAAACCGTATCGACAGATGATATTGGTTTGTATGAATTTTGCCATGTTCTTGGCTGTGAGACTAGTGTAGCAAGCCGCTTCTACCCATTTGGTGAAATAGTCGATCGCCACCAGAATGAAACTTGAAAGACCTCTGTTCCTACCGGGGTGATCTTTCCGATGATGTCGATTCCCCAAGCAGAAAATAGCCAAGGAGATGTCATGGTGTAGAGTAATGAAGGAGGGAAATGTTGCACATTCCCGAAGATTTGGCAGTTGTGGCAATGTCTGACATACTTGATGCAATCGGATTCTATTGTGATCCAATAATATCCCAAACGTGTGATTTTCTTTGCCATCATTGATCCACTCATGTGAGGGCCACATTCTCCATCATGGACGTCTTCCATCACTTTCTGTGCCTGTGAATGATCAAGGCATCGTAGGATTACACCAAGAGGTGTTCTTTTGTATAATTCCCCTTCCATGAGGACGTATTGGGAAGCTAGTAAGCGTATAGCACGTTGTCCCCTCTTGTCCATATCCGGTGGATAGGTGCCGTTCAGTTTGAAGTTCAGGATCGCTTGGAACCAAGGTTCCTCTGGATTTTCTTCTTCATCTGTAATTTGGTGCACATAAGCCGGTTCTGACCGTCATTCGATGCATAAAGTCATTTCTACCATATTATCCGGCATATTAATTAAAGATGCAAGTTTTGCAAGAGCATCTGCAAATTGATTATCTTCTCGCGGTAGGTTTAGGTAGGTTACTTGATCGAAGAATTGGGCAACTTGGTCTATCCTGGCCTGATAAGGTGCTTGGCTTTCACTTCGAATTTTCCAAGATCTTGTAATTTTGTTGATGATCAAAGATGAATCTCCATGTACTCGAAGATTTTTGATGCCTAAACCTACTGCTGCTTATAGTCCAATGAGGCAAGCTTCGTATTCTGCAGCATTATTTGTCACCTCGAAATCGAGTTTGACAAAGAGTGGTGTATGCTCGCCTTAGGAGAAATGAGCAATACTCCTATTCCAAATCCTCTTAAGTTCGATGCTCCATCAAAGCAAAGGTCCCAGGAGTCTATATCGGTTTGGAGTATATCCTCGTCTGGAAACGACCAGGTGTCTATTGTTTGTGCATCATTGATGGGATTTTCTGCGAAGAACTCGGCAACGGCGCGCCCTTTTATAAATTTCAGAGATACATACTTGAGATCGAACTATGAGGGCATCAAAGTCCATCTTGCAAGGCGTCCGTTGAGAACGGGTTTCTCGAAGAGGTATTTGACAGGATCCATTTTGGAGTATATTTTGACGGAGTAGCTAAGCATTTAATGGCGTAGCTTCTTCATTGCCCACACAAGAGCGAGGCATATCTTCTCGAGTGGTGTGTATTTGCACTCATACTCCAAGAACTTCTTACTAAGGTAGTAGATAGCCCTTTCTTCCTTTCCTACAGTTTGGGCTAGCATGGCGCCCATGGCTGTTTCAGTTACTATGAGATATAAACCAAGAGGTTAATCTTGTTGGGGTGGCATGAGCACTGGTGGTTTGGCTAGTATCTCCTTGATTCGGTCGAATGCTATTTGACAATCATCATCCCACATGGTGTGATCCGTTTTCTTTAGCTTTTTGAAGATAGGTTCACAGATCATGGTGAGTTTCGATATGAATCGACTTATATACTGCACCTTACCAAACAATCATCTAACTTCCTTCTCTATTCGAGGTTGCGGCATTTCGATTAGAACTTTAGACTTAGAAGGGTCTATTTCTATCCCTCGTTGGCTAACAACATAACCCAGGAGCTTGCCGGATGTTACTCCAAATGTACATTTCTGAGGATTGAGTCTCATGTTGTACTTTCGTAATCTGGAGAAGAATTTGCGAAGGTTCGCAATGTGCCCCTCTCTATCCTTGGACTTGACAATCATGTCATCTACGTATACTTCAACTTCATTATGCATCATGTCGTGTAGTAGTGTAGTTGCGGTGCGTTGATATGTAGCCCCGGCATTGATTAACCCAAACGGCATAACCGTGTATCAATAGGTACCCCATTGAGTGACAAATGCGGTCTTGTGCATATCTTTTATGGCCATCTTGATTTGGTTATATCCCACGTATCCATCCATGAAGGATAGCAACGCATGATCTGCTGTATTATCCACCAATATGTCGATATGTGGTAGAGGAAAATCCTCCTTGGGACTTGCTTTGTTTAAGTCTCTAAAATCAACATAAACACGGATTCTCCCATCCTTTTTGGGTACGGTACTATGTTGGCTACCCAGTCTGAATACTCGGAAACTTTGATGAACCCGGCTTTGAATTGTTTATCGACTTCTTCTTTGATCTTAAGTGCCCACTCTGTCCTCATTCGACGAAGCTTTTATTTTACGGGTTTGAAACCTGGTTTGATTGGATTCTGTGCTCTGTGATATCCCTGTCGATCCCTGGCATGTCTTTGTAGGACCAAGCAAAAACGTCCTTGAACTCGTGTAGGAGGTCTACAAAACTGGCCCTCTCGGCGCGGCTCAAGGTCGTCCCTATCCTAAGTTCTTGGGGTTCTAGTTCAGTTCCTACATTGATGGGTTCAATGTTTTCTATAACTGGTCCCCCTTCCCCCTCTTGTAGTATTTCTTTGTCTATGTAAGGAGGTATTTCGATTGAGTCTGGGTCTGGGTCATCCTCATTATCATCGTAAACGTAATTGCATTCAGAATAACACGAAGAGTAAGCAGAACCTGATTTATTCATATTAAAATTCGAGAAAAGTTGAAATAAAGAAGCCATTTGTTCGGTAGTCAGTGGCGGTAAAGGGACAGCTGTTGGGGCATTTCCCGAACTTCTGTTACTACTCGATGCTAAGCTAGGAGAAACAAGGGGAGTGGGAGTGACGACAGGAGGAGACTCTCTAGGGACTTCTCTAGACTTCGACTCTGACTCTGACTCGAATTCATCGTCTTCTGGTTCTCCTTTGAACATCACTCCTTCTTCAGTGGTGAGCTTGAAGAGTCTTCTGTGGTTGTTTGTCCACTTGATCGACTTTCTCCATCCTTTCTGCTGATTCGAACTGGTTTCTGTGATCAATGCGATAGGGTTGAATTGGTCGTCTTGAAGTATCATGGTAATGATCTCATCCTGCGCGGCTCTAACAAATCGATCTTCCCCAAATAGTAGGCTAACAGCTTGTTCGTCTATGCAAGGTGCTTGACAAGTCTTGACGGTAGGAACCGTTTCTGTGGGAATGAAGTAGCAATCGTGAAAGATCTCGATTCCAGTTAACATCCTTTCGAGATAGTGCCAAGGTTCGGGAAACCCGTGAAAGAGTTCTTGACTCCCCTCCCTAACAAAGTATCCATTTAGGGTAGGGAGGTAGGGTCGCATTTGGATTCCCACGTTCTTTCGGTTTTGAAATTGAGTGAGCATTTCGAGGACCTCTTCTTTAGTGGGTTTATAACCCAACCCGAGTGGTATCCTTTGTGAGTTGCCTTCTTTTTAGGGTGTAAAGGTGTTTCTTCGGATAGGATTCAAAGGCATTCCTGGGAAGTATCCCTAAGATTTGAGTATGTGGTTGACCACTAAATTAGAGTGGGGATTGAAGTAAAAGGGTACCAACTCGCTTTCTATGACGTTTATGCTATGGAAGCCCCCAAGTTCATATACTGGATCCGCGAGTACTTGGTTACTTGACCTCTTTTCTATTACCACTTTGATGGGTGACGAATTGATTGTCACCACTTTACCATCTAGTGGGATCTTGATCTTCTGGTGGAGGGTGGATATTACCGCTTTGGAAACGTGAATCCAAGGTCTTCCCAGAAGTATATTAAAGGATGCTTCAATGTCCACTATTTGGAAGCTAACCTATCGTTCAATCGGCTATGTGGCTATGGTAAGGTTAACTAGTTGATACGTGCCTAATGTATAGTCTTTTTAGCCTATTTCAGCACGTATTTCTATGTATTTTCATATTGTTTTTATGGTATTTTGCCCCGAATTGGCTACTTTGGTTCATTTTGTCCATTTTGTAGAAATGAACGCGAAAGTAGTGGAATCGTACCCTTTTTCGTCCTTTTTGCATGCATTTAGAGGAGACGGGATTTTCCTTAGTGAGATACTGTGTTTGGAAGCGTCGTGGCACGCAATACGAGGCACTTAGACGCGGACTTGAGCTGAAATGAAGATGAAGTACTCGATCGAGGAGTTTTACCACTCGATCGAGTGGTTTTCACGTCCACTGATGGTCGATCGAGTGGTTTTTCACTCGACCCTTAAGCTGCACAAAGACCTGTTACTCGATCGAGCACCTTTCCAGTCGATCGAGTAGAAATTGCTGAAGAGTTGGTCGATCGAGTGGATGGTTTCGTTGGTTTTGGGCTTTAAACAGCCCGTGAGTTGTTTATTTTCGCTAAACTTATTTTTTTTGCTATTTAAGCACGCTTTACTAGGTTAATTAGGATATCTTTCATATTAGAAAACACTCTACTGTTAACATTATTACGTTGCTTCATCCTTCTCTACTGTTACTTTATTTCGGGATTGTTTCACTCGGATTTTGTGTTCTTTACGCCGGATTCGCTTGGATTGTAATTCCTTCTCTCCCTTTAATAATAATTAATCATTTGTTTGCTTTTATTACTTGTTTCGTTGCATTTACTTCTTTGCCCTAATCTTCCTTATTGCGATCTATTGTTATTTCATTATGTCTTCTGCTGTTAGTTTAATTAGCGATATGAGTAACTAAATCCCTTTCATGTTGGGATTGGGGAATCTGCGGTAGAAATATGACGACGTAGTAAATGAATTAGATGAATTAATTGTGAGACCCTGTCACCATAGCAATTTAACTGTATTTATTCGAATTAGTTGAGTGCACGCTTCTATGTCACCCTTTAATCTGGCTAAAATTAATCCTGGATCAAAAGATTGGACTAAATAGGCTACCCTAATGAGGACGAAAGTTAAGTTAGTGGTATTTTAGGATAGAAAGTGGACCGAAAGGACCTTTCAACATCTGTCTCACATTAGTTCGTCTGAGTCATTTACAGCTGAGTTATTGGACTACCGTAGTGAACCGAAATCCCGACATGTCCCTCTCTTCTTGATAGTCTAAACCGATTTTCTGCCCTTATTGCTTTTGTCTTTATTTCTTTTTCCTTTAAATCTCGTAGTTTAGAAATCAATTCAACAAAACCCCCCATTGTTACTTTAGGACTAGAATTAGGCAACTGTTAATTACATTACCTCCCTGTGGATTCGATACTTGACTGCCTCTGCTACATTTTAGTTGAGACCGTTAGGTTTTATCTTTGATAGGGTTGCGATAGCCGTGTCAAATTTTGGCGTCGTTGCCGGGGAGGCAATTGTTTAATTTATTTGTTGCTTTTTTTTAGTCCTTTTCAGTTTAAGGGACATCCATTCCTTAGACTATTCTTATATCCTATTTGTAGTTTCTTCTTATGCGCAGGTCACAGGGTGGTGAATTATTGCCTTATAATCCTGAGCTTGAGAAATCTTTGCGCGAGTTGAGACGATCACAAAGGGTATTACCGACAGAGGAAGAGCTGAGTACTCTGTCAAGCTTTTACGAGAAAGAGCTGTTCGAGGAAGATCCACCTTCATCTCCAGTTTCCAATTCATCAACTGAAACAGTCACTTCTCCGGATTTCCTAGAAATGGCTGAAGAAGCAACTATTGCTAGTCACTCTGAGCCGACAGCTGCGAATCTCTATAAGGGATTTGTACTACCAGGGGAGGCAAGAAAATTCGAACCGAAGCCTTCTTATATCAACTTGGTTGAAAGGAACCGATTCGGGAGCTGCGAATGAAGATGCAAATAAGCACATGGAGACCTTTATCGATTATTGCTGCTCCATACCCCCACCAACTGGCGTGACACCTGATCAGATAAAAGAAACCATGTTTATTTTCTCACTCCGCGATGCTGCAAGAGAGTGGTATAGAGATATGGACCGGGCTGCTCATGAGATAACTGACTGGAATTCACTGGCTTTAGCATTTTATAAGAAGTACTTTTACGCATCGAAGACTATTGCCATTAGAGCTCAGATCACGAGCTTTAAACAAGAGCCTGACGAGAACTTTCACGAGGCATGGGTCTGCTTCAAGAAGTTGGTGCGAACCATTCCGCACCATGGGTTCGAAAAGTTGAGTCTATGAAATCAGTTCTATAACGGGTTGTATGACGATCAGAGGGCTATTTTGGATGCTGCAGCCAATGGCCGATTTGCTGAGAAAATGGGAGAGACTAAGGGGTGGAAGATCATTGATGATTTGGCCACCCATAAGGCTGAATATGGGAACTCCACAGGCAATCAAAGAAGAGCTGCTTTGAATCTTCTTCTCAGAGTCGCACTAGAAGCTCTTACTGCGAGATTTGACAAATATGAGTTGGGAGGAGCTTCTAAAGGAGGGATGTATCAGGTGAATGCTGTGTCAGACGGTCCTTTCGTCTGTAGAAGATGTGGAGGAGAGGGACATGTTTCGGATCATTGTCCCAACTCCTATGAGTCTTGTCTTTGCCTTCCAACATTACAGCGAACAACACTTATTACGAGCCGAACGTCCATCCCAATTTGAGGTGGAGTAGTCAGAATGTGCTCATTCCCACTGCTCCTCCGAATCAGCAGCAGCCGTATATTCCTCCACACAAGAATCAACAAGGCTTTCAGAAGCCTCCTTCTTTCGATCCTCCTAACCATGGTGCATCATCTTCCGGTGGGGTGAATGAAATAGGAGAGATAAATTCTATGTTGCAATCCATTACAAAGCAGTTGCAGCTGAGTGATCAACAGAAGGACGCGTCTATTAAGGCACTTGAAACTCAAGTTGCCCAATTGGCCGCGAATCAGTCCACGAGAAAGCAGGGTCATTTACCGACTCAAAATGAGAAGAATCCACATGAGACGGTAAATCTGATAGAATTGAGAAGCGGTCTTTCTTATGCGGGACCGGAAGTGTCAAAATCAGACCCGAGGGAAGCTGTAACTGGTGATGAACAGTGTTCTGTTAAGAGAAAAGGGCTCACGACAAAGCAGTTGCTCGATCGACTGAAATCTGGTGAATTCGATCGAGCAGAATTGAGGATGAAAGTCCTCGATCGAGTCGTTTTTCCACTCGATCGAGTGAACAGGAAGAACAGGTTGGTCGATCGAGTAGTTTATCTACTCGATCGAGTGAAGCAGAAAGTGGAGTTGGTCGATCGAGTGGAAATTGTACTCGATCGACTGACATTGATGAAGAAACTGGTCGATCGAGTGAGCAAATTGGTCGATCGAGTAGTATTGATGACGGGAAGCTTATTCGAGAGCCTGTTAGTGCTCGTTTAAGTGAGAAATCACCGGAGAGACCTCGTTCGAGAGGTAAGAAGCGTCCAAAGGATACAGAACTTGCACCGGAAGATACATTGTAAGCGAGAAACACGGGACTCGAGATACCTATTACGGTTCCCTTCCCGAGGCGGCTGCAAAATACTAAAGCTAATCAACAATTCGGCAAATTTGTCAAACTTTTGAAGAGCTTGGAAGTCACCGTGTCGTTCACTGAATTGCTGACTAAGGTACCCTCTTATTTAAAGTTTATGAAAGAAATTTTAGCGCGTAAGAGGACTATTAATGACAGTGAGACCGTAGCTTTGACTGAGGTGGGGTGAGCCCTATTTCAAAATAAGTTACCCCCTAAGCAATCAGACCCAGGTAGTTTTTCAATTCCGTGTCATATCGGTATGCATTTTATTGATAATGCGATATGCGATTTAGGCGCTAGCGTGAGTGTCTTACCTTTATCTCTGGCCAAGAGATTTGGTTTGATAAAGCTGATTTGTACCAACATGACTGTTCAGATGGCCGACCGTAGTTTATCACGGCCACTAGGTGTAGTAGAAGACGTACCTGTTCAGATCGGGAAGTTCTTTATTCCCGTTGATTTTGTTGTCTTAGACATCCCCGAAGATGCACACACCCCTATAATTTTTGGGAGACCATTTTTGTCTCTTTGCCCGTGCGATTCTGAGGCGTCGGGGAAGACTTTGTCCTTTCAGGTAGGGGACGAGGAGCTGATTTTTCATCAGTCTAAGTTCCAGAGAGCTCCCATGCAAGCCCAGCCTTGCAATGCTCTCTCTTCTATTGATCCTAGTATTGACACTCCAAATGAAAATTTGGAGAATTGTGCCGCTATTGTTAACCCTCCGCCTCAGACTGAGAGCAAAAAGGAGGAAAGTTCGTCTGTTTTCCTTGCTGTAGGTACAGATGAAAGCAAAGGGGAAGCTGTCAAAGGACATGGTGCAATCATTATCAATCAAACTGGAGATGTTGACGCTAAAGCTGGTGATAAAGGAGCAAGGACGAGGAAGGTTCACGCTTATGTGGATGTGAACTACTCCCCTCCTACCGTTTCAAGTGATTACTCATGCTCATGGAAGTTGAAGAGGACAGTCAATGTTGCTGAGGTGACGTCCTCCAGTCAGAAGCCCACCAAGGGGCTACTGAAATTTGATGGGAATTAAACGGGGAAATGCCCCGTGTAACACTTTGTAATAGATAATTTTTGAAATTCTTTTGAATTTGTTTTATTGCATTTTAATTAGGACAATTAGTTTTAGACAGTTTTTAGCATAGACGTAAGACTATAGACTGTTCTTATGCGTATTTGGTATATTGGGAAATTTTTGCGTGTGTTTTTATGCAGGTTTGGGGAAGTTTCACGCATCTTGAGGAGGAAATGACGAAAATTAAAGAGCTTACACGAGAAAAGAGCTCGATCGAGTACTTTTTGTACTCGATCGAGTAAACATATGGTCGATCGAGCAGTTTTACAAGTCGATCGAGTAAAGCAATAAAGGGAACCAGTCGATCGAGTAAAATTTTACTCGACCAAGCAGCTGGACCATAAAAGTGCTCGATCGAGTGGTTTAAAACCACTCGATCGAGTGAAATGAGCAGTGTACAGGGAGTTTTCGCCTTAAACTCTTATGTTTTTGTTCTAACTTTCATTTCATCCTAATTTTCGTCTA
Organism: Silene latifolia; assembly: GCF_048544455.1. NCBI lineage: Eukaryota > Viridiplantae > Streptophyta > Magnoliopsida > Caryophyllales > Caryophyllaceae > Silene > Silene latifolia. The sequence goes on along the minus strand of NC_133532.1, from coordinate 74,659,097 downwards.
GCAAAACCCTAATTGCGATTTAAACTCCCCCAAATACCCATTTTCTTACCCAAATCACCAAATCCGCCTCCTATATTTCATTGTTTGCATATTAATCTTCAAAAGCCCCTTACATTCACCCTTATTTGTGTTCATTTTCGCGGTTTTGAAAGGGTTTTCGGGTTTGCGGGTTTTTCGACTGAAAATCCGCCATTGTTGCTTGTTTATTTGAGGATTATTTGCAATTGTAGGATCAATCTCATCAAGTAAGCATTTCCTTCACCTTCTTTGTTTTTTTGATTTCGATTAATTGGAATTTTATAAGGAAAATCGATTTAGGGTTTGAATATCCATGTTTAGTCGAATTCTTTTCGACTTGTCTGTGTTTATTACCCTTGCTTAGCTTAGTTGATGATCATATTTCCCCTTCCTCGCGGTTTTGCATGCTTAAATCGAATTCTACATGACTTTTGCGATATGGGTTCAGGACAGTCGAAATTTTCGATTTCACACTTGCTGATTCTTTGTTGTAATCTGTCTAAATTAGCTTCATTATCACTAATTTGCTGTTGTTTTTGATCGTTATCAACCCCTGTCAATGCTTAGCATGTTTAATTCGAGTCTTGTGCGAAGTTTCGCAATTAGGGCTTCTCGGTCGAAATTCTCGATCATCGACGGGTTCACATGTTTTCATGCTTTAATTAACCTCGATCATTGCTTGCTAGCTCTGTTTTTAACTATTACCCCGTCCCCTACTCGCTTAAATGCTGATTCAAAATTTCTGAGGAATTGTTGGAAATTGTATGCTGTAGGTCGAAATTTTCGACTGGTAGGGGAGTGTTTATGGTTTCACATGCTGATTTTCTCGTTATCTTAGCCTCTACCATTGTTTTCCTCTCATATCCCTTACCCTATGTTTTGCGGGATGGATTCTAGTTCTTTACCATCTACTAGTTCGTCCTCCAGCCCGTCCTTGAGGGAGTTAGTGGCCCTAGCTGTTGCCACTACCCCTGCCCTAGTCACCACTGCAGCCCCAGTTTTCCTTGTTTCAGCTGCAGGGACGGTTTTTACTCCAGTGAGCTCAGCTGCAAGCTCAGTTCAGGCTACCACTTACTCTACGGTCATCACCACAGCTAGCACTGCCGCTAGTCCCTCTTCAGTGGTGACCACAGCAGCCACTACGTGTACACCAGCCTCTACTACTTACTGTGTGGCGGACTCACCCGGTTGCGCCGCCTTCGAGCTGCCCTGGTTCCTTACACCGTCCGAGAGCGAGCTGCTGCCTTGCGTTCCAGAGGCCGGGGTCGTAGACAGTCTCGAGCTACGCCAGCTCCTTCTACCTCTACTTCCGCCCCTAGCACTTCTACATTCTTTGCTCTCTGCTTCTACTGAGACGATTCACGGTTCGAGGGGACACTTCCCTCGATTCTCACCCAGATTATCCACAGGTACTCATTGTTAATGCTTTACACCGTGATAAATTTTATAACTTGCTGAAGTGTATACATGTGCCTTCCCAATTTTTGGATAAATCGACATTAGATAAACTCGGCATTTACGAGTCAGTCTGTACTTTACTATGGGTCACGGGGATGCCTGGGCTCATTAATATGAGAGGCCACACCTTCTTAGAGCTGAGTCTCAAGTTTCTCAGCTCTTTTACCTTCTCCCCAGATGCACATAAGACTGACCCCGACAGTCTTTCAGTCTCCTTCCGGTTTTTTAACCGGACTTTTCCGATGCCTCTAGCGGAGTTTGGTAGGTTACTTGACCTTACCTCCTCGGGTGTGACATCAGACTCGAGGAAGGTTTACCGTCAGGTTTGGCGGTGCCTAACCCAGACCCGTTTCCAGGAGCGAAAGCTCCACCAGGTCCACCATCCCCCCGTCCGTTGTTTTCTTAGACTGATGGGGAGCTCTATTTTCGGCCGAAAGGAGCCGAACAACATTACCAACACCGAGCTCTCCATCCTAGGCGGTTATCTGAACGTCGACTGTGAGGGTCCTTTTACCTTCAACATAGCCTACTTGACCGCCAGTACCTCCATGACCAGGGGAAGAAGGAGGCGGGAACCATTGCCTGCGGTGGCATAGTCACCATTCTTGCCCAACGACTTTTCCCCACCTGGCCACGTGACTTGCAGTACCTCCCGGGAGAGAGGTTACTGAGCCTGGACGCCATGCTCGCTCAGCATTGGCTGACCCCAGACCACAAGACTTAGAAGATTGACGGCTCCTTGTCTGTTGACTTACCTTATGACAGTCTCCCCCGTCTTGAGCCCTTACCTACTGTGGTAAAGGGCCACCGTCTGCCTGCATTGCCTTTACTTCACCTTCCACTTCAGTCTCGTCCACCTCCTGCTGCACCCGCCGCTAAGAAGCGGCGACTTGAGACTGGAGAGGGGTCCACACCTTCAGGGAGTACCCAACCTTCCACGGCTACTCCCGATCCGACCCCAACTCTCACTACTACTACCACTCCTACTCCTGCTCCACCTCCCACTGACCAGACACAGACTGAGCCGGTCTTCCCGGCTACTTTTAGACTACCTCCTCCCTTTGTAGCGCCCGCGGTCCAGGACCAAGGGGGCGCAGTTTACGGTTTGTTGATCGAGCTTGTAGAGCGTCACGCTCGTATGGAGAGGGACTTAGCTTTGACCCTACACCCTCTGTACGAGTACCACTTGCGGCGACACAGATCGATCCCGGAGGGTTGGCCACACCCTTCCTTCTTCCAGTACCCAACTGAGGAGTACCCGGCGCCAGAGGAGGAGGAGGAGGAGGAGGATGAGGACCCCGAGGTTATAGTGGAGAGAGCTCGCGCTGAGGAGCGGAGGAGGCGAGAGGAGGAGGAGGACCCGGAGTACAAGGTGGATGGAGAGGACGACGACGACGACGAGTAGCTACTGGTCTACTCACTTCCCCAGTTTTCTGGCTGGTTTGGGGAAGTTCGTATTTTTTATGTATCTCTTACTCTTTTATTTTGTCTCCTTTATTTTATTATTTTTATTTTGTTGGTTGTATATTCCCGTTCCCCTGTATATATCTGCTGGTGTATGCTGGAGGACAACGAGGGCGTTGTCCGTTTTGGTTTGGGGAGGGTATTGCATCCTTTTGAGTCTGCATCTGCATTTGTTTTGCATCCACGTTTATTTTTTAGCCTGCCTTGCATTGTTTTATTTCATTGAAAAAAAAAAAAACAAAATTTAAAAATTTCAAAAATTCAAAAAAATATTCACGTTTATTTCTGCATATAGGTTGAGTCGGAACGGTAGATTCCCATGATGACAATGCACTATAACTGGTCTTTTTGCTTGAGCCTTGCACTTTTATTGATAGTTATTAGCTTTGTCATACGCATAGTATACGAATTTCTGTTCAAATATAGCTGAATGTTTAGACTTGACCGATCAATTGGCAAACTACTTAAAAAATTCTGAGTTTTAGAGCCATAACTGGTGACATTCATGACCAGTTCATTAGGAATTGAGAGTAGTACTCCTTGCATAGCATGTTCATCATTTCGCACATTCATGACATTCAATTTCTTGTTAAATGCACATATTCGGGTTTGTGGTTGGTGTCACATGCAGGGAGGTGTTTACAAATTCCCCTTTCCTTATACTTTTCACCCATTTAGCTCCAAATTAGCCAAAACTTGCCTTTTTGACCCATTAGCTACATTCCAAATTAAGCCTACCTAGTCAAGCTAGTTTAGTATGTTCTTTTGTGGTATGAGTTTTCGTCTGCAGTTTGGCCGTATCCCTTTTGTATGGAGTTGTTGGAAAGTTGAGGAGAAGGAGAAAGAAAGAAAAAAAAAGTTTTGAAAAAAAAAACGTGAAAAAAAAAAGAAAAAAAAAAAGAAAGAAAAAAGAAAGAAAAAATAAAGGCTGGAACGTGTAAGAAAGAAAGAAAAGAAAAAGAGAATGTGAAAATGGAGGAAACAGACGTGCTCCTCTTGTCTGAGTTGAGAAGATGTTCGAAGATGTACAATCGAAAAAGGTTGATTTGTTTCAGTTAGTTATTTCAGACGGTGTTTAAAAGGGAAGTTTGTGATCGTCTGACTCCTCCGTTCTATCCTATATTTTTTTCAGGAGATTGTGTTTTGAGTCTAGTGAGTTTTGTGCCAAATGAAGGGCACCTGTACTTAGTCTTTTAGTCAGTTGAGATTCGGATGGTTTCATTATGGTCCTGTTAGGAACTAGCTTGACGCTTTTACCTCCACATTTCCATAACATGTTTTGCCTTTTCTCACCCGAACCTTACTATTCCCAAATCATTTTCAAACCCTCAGCTGTGACGGACATTATTGGTTGGAATGTGTGCATTAGTAATTGAATTGTCTTTCATTTTTGTTGCATGCATGCTATGTAGGTCGCAGTTAGGTGAGTGACTGTCTTTCCTTCTCTCTTTTACATATAACATTCACCCTTTTTCTTCATGAGAGAAGAGTGACCACGAGAGAGTCCGATTTTGTTGGTCTTGCAAGGTTGAAAGGTTGGCTATATTTCTGAACAGCTTATAATTCGTTTGCGTATTGACGGCTTAACTTTAACTGTTAATCTTTGTTGCATTAAATTGGTTCAAGTAGACAAGTTAAGCTAGCTCTGAGTTATCATTTCCATTCCATTAGTGTATAGTTCTGAGTTTACTCGAGGACGAGTGATACGTGCATTTTATATAGTCTTTTTAGCCTAATTTATGCGCGTATCTTTATGCTTTTATCATGGTTTTATGCTACGAAATGCCCCGAATATGCTACTTTGGTTTGTTTTGTCTTATTTGCAGGAATGAACCCAAAAGTAGTGAAATCAAGCCTTTTACCGTCCTTTTAGCATGAATTTGGAGGAAGAGTGAATTTAGAGCGGAAATGAAGCTATTTTGAGATGCGCATTGGAGTAAGGAAGTTAGGCGAGCCAAGAGAGTGCTTCAATTTGCTAGTTCCTGCTTGTAAGAGCCATATCTCGAGTTCTACAAAAGATATTCAGGTGATTCCAATTGGAGATGAAAGGTTGTCCTTTTAGCTTTCCAATGCCACCGGAATCACCCTGTTTGACCAAGTAACGAAGAAATGGCAGCCGTTTGAAGTTCAGTGCGCGAAGCAGGAATTACGCGCTGAGAAGTGCTCGATCGAGAACTATTTCTATTCGATCGAGAGCCCATCTGCTCGATCGAGAGCTACCTATTCTTGATCGAGTGATTAAAGGGAAAGAAGTCCTCGATCGAGAGGTATTGTTCTCGATCGAGAGGAATGCTAAGGAATATCACTCGATCGAGAGCCTTTAGTTAGTCAATCGAGTGGATTTTGCTGACGGGCTGGGCTTTTTAGGTTTAATTCCGTCATTAGGTTCAGCTAATCCTATTTTCTTATAAATAGGGAGTCAGTATGTTATTATAAAGACTCTCTCACACACTCTACTTCTCTCCCTTTCTCTCTTTTCCCTCTGGTTCGAGTACACTGTTACTTTCTTCCTTATTTTTCCGGATCATTTATTCAGTAATCCTTTCTTCCCTTTTCTCTCTTTAATTTAATTTAATGTTTATTATTTGTTCTTCCTTTATTTCTTGTTCTCCCTTAATTATGCATAGCTAATTCCCCTAGTATGTTAGGATTAGGGAAGCCGTGGTAGCGATGTTTTAATTGACTTATATAGATTAGTCTTGCGATAGGAATTGTATTAGGCAATTTAATTGTTATCCGGTCGAATGAATGCATGCAGGAGACCATAAATTTAGTTAACCCCGACCTAGATCGAAAGATTGGAAGGGAAGGCTTGCTTAATTACAATAGGGTATTGCAGTGAGGGCGAAAGTTAAGCTGTTTACGCTCTAGGGCGGTTTAAGGACCGAAAGGTGACGACCATGGCTCTTCTTATCAATAGTCTAATCGCCTTAGTATTCCTGATAGTATAAGATCTGATAACTACCATGGTAGACCGACTCCTAGCATACTTCCTTTCTCTTATTTTTAATTTCTTTTATTCCCTTCTCTTGCCTTTAGTTTCAGTAGTTCAGTTAGTTCACAATCAATTCAAAACCCCATTCCTGTGACACCGACGACCGACCAGATTAGACAGATAAATAGCAACTTAGCCTCCCGTGGAGATCGACCCTACTTACCGCCGACTTCATTGGTAGTAACTTAGGTATTTATTTTTGGTACAAAACGACAGTATCAAATTTTGGCGCCGTTGCCGGGGAGGCGACGCTTTTTATCTGTTTTATTTTGTTTGTCCTTTCGCCTCAAGGGAAGACTAAGTACCTTGAGGCTGTTCTTATCTTTTTCTTTAGTGTTGTTTTGATAGGCCTACAGGTTTATTAGACAGACTACTGAGGGAGATTATCGAAGGGAAGGCTTGAGTACCTTCGATCCCTCTTGCCAAGATGACATCTGTCTCCCGACTAATTGCTCAGTTTGAAGCCCAAGCTGAGAAACCTGCTAGTTGGGAAAGGAAGAAATCTTGGGGATGTGGTGTTCTTGAGCACAATGCAAAGTAGTTGTGCCGCCACATCCACCCCATCAATGGCCACCGCAACAAGATCCTCGTGATATACAGAAAAAAGAAATCGCGGAGCTGAAATCCTTAATTCTAGAATATGATAGATATATGGGTGCTCAAGTCACTGAGCTGCAGTCTGAAATTGCTCGGTTAACAGCTGGGTTGGTTGCTCGGCAACCAAAAGAGGTGTGCTTGACCAAGAGCGGTTTTTCCCATGAAGAACCCGCATTGCCCAATGCTGAAAATGATTTCTATATTTCGGATGACGACTTTCTATCGTATTTCCAGAATGCATGCAGGGATACCGGCGCTGTACAGGAAGAAAGTCCTCGATCGAGTAACATCTCCTCTCGATCGAGTGACATGCATGAGGAAAGTGCTCGATCGAGTGATTTTGTTACTCGATCGAGTGAGATGCGGGAGGAAAGTGGTCGATCGAGTGACTATTTTGCTCGATCGACTGAATTGGCCATTGGGAGCTTTAATTCGTCACTTGGGTTCATTTTGGATGACGAGTTTGACGATGATGAAGGTTACGGTGAACCTCCCTTATTCACAAATAGTCGGATATACTTGAAGCTGCGATTTACGGGATGGGTTCCACTGAGGAGGTTGATGAAGAAGCAGCTGAGACGGTAATTGCTCCTAGCACGGATGAGGTAATGCATTCCCTTGTCAGTGATTCCGTCGTTGAGAGCAACCAACCCGAGGTAGTAAGCGATAATTTCATTATTGTTTGTTTTAACAGTATGTTGCCTCGTTTAATTTGTGCTTCTTCTTTTAATGCTACACCCTCTCATATGTGGACGTTTAAATTAGCAAATTCTCACCGTACATGTCATCTCAAAATTGCTAATCTGAATCGGGACCCTTATATATTGATAGTTGCTCCCGCGCTCCTTTATTATGTGGATAAATTTAGGAGCTCACATAGGAAATTTGTTAGACTCAAACGGTTGTTTAATTTCATTTCCTATTTCTGTAATCCACTTTTGTGCTACTTATGCTTTTGTGTAGCACATGCGCAGCTATTTGACAAAGTTGCCGCGCGCTTTGAGTGTTTTGATTGTGACTAACCAAGAAGGCTCGAAGAAAAGAAGGTCGAGCTGGGACCTGACTGAAGCTAGCGCTACCCGGGAGGCAACCCGGCGATTTTATTTTGCTTTTTATTTTATTTCAGTTGTAATAAATGGTTTTTATACCATAGACGGTCTCAGTTGAGCTTGTCTTTGTTAGTTGCGGGCTGTTTTTATTGCGTTTTGCAGGAATTACACCGAGGATCACTCGATCGAGTAGTTATTCTACTCGATCGAGCACTTTTGCTGATGAATTCACTCGATCGAGTGGCAATTGTACTCGATCGACCACCTGCAGATTAGAGAACCACTCGATCGACCACTATTCCGCATTTAACCGAGCGGTTTTTGCATGCCCATTCACTCGTTTGACTTAGATTAGCTTCTTGAGATGGTTTTCCGGGCCCTTAGCAACCTCCCATTTCATGGTCGGTTTGGGGAGGTCCCCTTATTCGCGCTATCTTGTGAGTTTTTCCGCATTTACTCTCTTTCTCCTTTAGTTTGCGTTTCCTTTCCATGTTTTGGTACAATGGGGGCATTGTACGGTTTGGTTTGGGGAGGTTATGCATCCATATCTGTGTCTGCATCTTGTTTTTATTGCATTTCAGTTATCACATTTAATTTATGTTTGCATCATTGTTTATTTTCATAAAATCCAAAAATCCCATAAAAAAAAAAAAAAAAATTGTTAAAAATTCATAAAAATCACGTTTAATTTAGCATATAGGTTGAGTCGGAACGGTAGATTTCAATGATGAAATTGCACTGCAACTGTCTTTTTGCTTAAGCCTTGCATTAAACTGTTATCTTTTAGCTTTGTCTTATTGTATATCTACGAGTTAATGTTTAATTCAGCTGAACATATAGACTTGACCTGAATTTTTGGCAATCTACTTATAATTTCTAAGATTTAGAGCCTTATAAACTGGTGTCATTTATGACCAGTTTCATGTAGGATTGTGAGTAGTTACTCCTTGCATATCATGTATCATTAATTTGCACGTATATGAAATTCAATTGCTTTTTGCCGTCATACATTCGGGTTAGTGGTTGGTGTCACATGCAGGGAGGTGCTTACATTTTCCCTTTCTTTCATTTTTACCCATAAACTCCACATTAGCCAAATCTGCCAGTTGACCCTTAGCTACATCCAAATTTAGCCTGCCTTGTCAAGCTAGTTTAGATTGTTCTGCGGTATATTGTCTATTGTATCAAGTTTGGCTCATGTTCTATTGATTTGGAGTTGGTAGGAAGGAAGGAGGAGGAAAAAGAATTTGAAAAAGAAAAAAGGACGTGAAAAAAAAAGAAGAAAAAAGAGAAGTTGAAAATAAAAAGAAAAAAAATCAGAAAAGAAGAAACCGAAAAAAATAATAGAAAAGAAAAATTCGAAAAAAAGATGTTGATGAGACGGTTTCTGCTCCTATGCTCTATCTTATATCTTTTGAGGAGTTAGTTCAGTTTGGTTTGGTGAGATTTTATGCCAAATGAAGGGCATTGTGCTTAATTCATAATTGAGTAAGAACGGATGTTGATATACAGTTTTGTTTAGGTACTAGCTTGATCACCTATACCTCCACATTCCCATAAATGTTTTGCCGTTTCTTACCCATTGCCTCACTTTACCATATTTTTGTAAGCCCTCGGCTGTGACAGGACCTTGTTTGGTTGGAATGTATGTTTGGTAGCTAGAATTGTCTATCATATTAGTTGCATGCATGTTTATGTGGGTCGTAGTCTAGGTGAGCGACTATTTTTCTTTCTCTCTTACATATATTTGTTCACCCTTTGCTTCATGAGAGAAGAGTGACCCGTGAGAGTCCGATTTTAAAGGTCTTGCAAGGTCGACGGTTCAGCTTTATTATAAACATCCTATAACTCGTTTGCATTTGACTGCTTTGCTATAAGTGTTAGTTTGTTTGCATTAAATTGGCTTAAGTGGGCATTTGTAGCTAGCTCTGAGTTATCTTTTTCCGTTCCTTTAGTTGCATTTTAGTTTACTCGGGGACGAGTAAAGGTTTGGTTTGGGGAGATTTGATACGTGCATTTTATATAGTCTTTTTAGCCTAATTTATGCGCGTATCTTTATGCTTTTATCATGGTTTTATGCTACGAAATGCCCCGAATATGCTACTTTGGTTTGTTTTGTCTTATTTGCAGGAATGAACCCAAAAGTAGTGAAATCAAGCCTTTTACCGTCCTTTTAGCATGCATTTGGAGGAAGAGTGAATTTAGAGCGGAAATGAAGCTATTTTGAGATGCGCATTGGAGTAAGGAAGTTAGGCGAGCCAAGAGAGTGCTTCAATTTGCTAGTTCCTGCTTGTAAGAGCCATATCTCGAGTTCTACAACAGATATTCACGTGATTCTAATTGGAGATGAAAGGTTGTCCTTTTAGCTTTCCAATGCCACCGGAATCACCCTGTTTGACCAAGTAACGAAGAAATGGCAGCCGTTTGAAATTCAGTGTGCGAAGCAGGAATTACGCGCTGAGAAGTGCTCGATCGAGAACTATTTCTATTCGATCGAGAGCCCATCTGCTCGATCGAGAGCTACCTATTCTTGATCGAGTGATTAAAGGGAAAAAAGTCCTCGATCGAGAGGTATTGTTCTCGATCGAGAGGAATGCTAAGGAATATCACTCGATCGAGAGCCTTTAGTTAGTCGATCGAGTGGATTTTGCTGACGGGCTGGGCTTTTTAGGTTTAATTCCGTCATTAGGTTCAGCTAATCCTATTTTCTTATAAATAGGGAGTCAGTATGTTATTATAAAGACTCTCTCACACACTCTACTTCTCTCCCTTTCTCTCTTTTCCCTCTGGTTCGAGTACACTGTTACTTTCTTCCTTATTTTTCCGGATCATTTATTCAGTAATCCTTTCTTCCCTTTTCTCTCTTTAATTTAATTTAATGTTTATTATTTGTTCTTCCTTTATTTCTTGTTCTCCCTTAATTATGCATAGCTAATTCCCCTAGTATGTTAGGATTAGGGAAGCCGTGGTAGCGATGTTTTAATTGACTTATATAGATTAGTCTTGCGATAGGAATTGTATTAGGCAATTTAATTGTTATCCGGTCGAATGAATGCATGCAGGAGACCATAAATTTAGTTAACCCCGACCTAGATCGAAAGATTGGAAGGGAAGGCTTGCTTAATTACAATAGGGTATTGCAGTGAGGGCGAAAGTTAAGCTGTTTACGCTCTAGGGCGGTTTAAGGACCGAAAGGTGACGACCATGGCTCTTCTTATCAATAGTCTAATCGCCTTAGTATTCCTGATAGTATAAGATCTGATAACTACCACGGTAGACCGACTCCTAGCATACTTCCTTTCTCTTATTTTTAATTTCTTTTATTCCCTTCTCTTGCCTTTAGTTTCAGTAGTTCAGTTAGTTCACAATCAATTCAAAACCCCATTCCTGTGACACCCTGACAGACCGAATTAGACAGATAAATAGCAACTTAGCCTCCCTGTGGAGATCGACCCTACTTACCGCTGACTTCTGTTGGTAGTAACTTAGGTATTTATTTTTGGTACGAAACGACCGTATCAACGAGTAAGGGTTCGGTTTGGGGAGATTTGATACGTGCCTAATGTATAGTCTTTTTAGCCTATTTCGGCACGTATTTCTATGCATTTTCATATTGTTTTTATGGTATTTTGCCCCGAATTGGCTACTTTGGTTCGTTTTGTCCATTTTGTAGAAATGAACGCGAAAGTAGTTGAATCGTACCCTTTTTCGTCCTTTTTGCATGCATTTAGAGGAGACGGGATTTTCCTGAGTGAGATACTGTGTTTGGAAGCGTCGTGGCACGCAATACGAGGCACTTAGACGCGGACTTGAACTGAAATGAAGATGAAGTACTCGATCGAGGAGTTTTACCACTCGATCGAGTGGTTTTCACGTCCTCTGATGGTCGATCGAGTGGTTTTTCACTCGACCCTTAAGCTGCACAAAGACTTGTTACTCGATCGAGCACCTTTCCAGTCGATCGAGTAGAAATTGCTGAAGAGTTGGTAGATCGAGTGGTTTTAATCCACTCGATCGAGTGGTTTCGTTGGTTTTGGGCTTTAAACAGCCCGTGAGTTGTTTATTTTCGCTAAACTTATTTTCTTTGCTATTTAAGCACGCTTTACTAGGTTAATTAGGATATCTTTCATATTAGAAAACACTCTACTGTTAACATTATTACGTTGCTTCATCCTTCTCTACTGTTACTTTATTTCGGGATTGTTTCACTCGGATTTTGTGTTCTTTACGCCGGATTCGCTTGGATTGTAATTCCTTCTCTCCCTTTAATAATAATTAATCATTTGTTTGCTTTTATTACTTGTTTCGTTGCATTTACTTATTTGCCCTAATCTTCCTTATTGCGATATATTGTTATTTCATTATGTCTTCTGCTGGAATTTTAATTGCTGTTAGTTTAATTAGCGATATGAGTAACTAAATCCCTTTCATGTTGGGATTAGGTAATCTGCGGTAGAAATATGACGACGTAGTAAATGAATTAGATGAATTAATTGTGAGACCCTGTCACCATAGCAATTTAACTGTATTTATTCGACTTAGTTGAGTGCACGCTTCTATGTTACCCTTTAATCTGGCTAAAATTAATCCTGGATCGAAAGATTGGACAAAATAGGCCTGCTATGAACAGTAGACTACCCTAATGAGGACGAAAGTTAAGTTAGTGGTATTTTAGGATAGAAAGTGGACCGAAAGGACCTTTCAACATCCGTCTCACATTAGTTCGTCTAAGTCATTTACAGCTGAGTTATTGGACTACCGTAGTGAACCGAAATCCCGACATGTCCCTCTCTTCTTGATAGTCTAAACCGATTTTCTGCCCTTATTGCTTTTGTCTTTATTTCTTTTTCCTTTAAATCTCGTAGTTTAGAAATCAATTCAACAAAACCCCCCATTGTTACTTTAGGACTAGAATTAGGCAACTGTTAATTACATTACCTCCCTGTGGATTCGATACTCGACTGCCTCTGCTACATTTTAGTTGAGACCGTTAGGTTTTATCTTTGATAGGTTTGCGATAGCCGTGTCACTAGTCCTACCACTTTTTGTCGTGTACCATCATATGCGCGAACACCTTGGTTGGTAGGGGTCCAATCCGACTCTTTCATGCCTAATTTGTATGCCGTTTTCAAGAGTATGACGTTGACTGCTGAGCCATCATCTACCAAAGTCACCGGCACATTCTTCTTCAAGCAAATGACAGTGATGTAAAGCGCCAAGTTGTGATTAGCGCCAAAAGGTGGTAAATCTTCATCCGAGAAAGTAACAGGGTTACTTAACTTAGGTGACTCCTGGAAGACCAAGTTGACCACGTCATCGGGTGTGGAGTTATGTGCCACATTTATTTTGGCCAAGGCTTGCAGTAAAGCTTGGCGATGTGGGAACGAGCTTGCAACTAGTTGCCAGAGTGAAAGATAAGCCTTTTTCTTTTGTAGTTGCTTTAGTAAATGGTCAGTAGAGTTATCTTCGTTATCATTCGGCGTGACAACGTTGGTATTGGTGATTGGACCATTTGCTATAGGACCATTTTGAGAAACATTTTGGTATGGACGCCCTGAACGAGTAAGGTGGTCTACATCTTGGTCCTCACTGTTTTGGACTATTTCCTCACTGACTTTAACTAGGTAGTGTTCGGTGAGGTATTCATCTTCATCATCGTCGGCCCATACTCCATTGAAAAGAGCAAGTTCTCTCAATCTCATGATCTCGGCCTCCAATTGGATAATTTGGTCGATTAATTCATCAACCACGGCTATTACTTCTTGCATTGTAGCATTTTAAGAGAGACTTAGTGGCGCACGTTCTCTGGGTGTTGCATTTTTATCACGTAGGGTTGCCACTACACTTTCTAATTCTGAAACTTGCCTATCCACACTCTTTGCCCATGCTATAAAGTCGGTGATGGTAGTGGAAATGGTAGAGTAGTTCCCTTCTTCTTCTATTGCATAGATCTCATCTTCGACTGGAGAAATGAGGTGTGAACAACCTAAGGTAGATTCTTCACTTGTAATCATCAGAACTCCAAGAGGATTCTATGTATTGTTTGGCTTACCTCCAGGCGGTATTGGTAGGCGACCGTCTTCAATCATGTCTTGAAGTACATGTGTAACACCCCCATATTCAGAGGAGCCTTAACTAGGCCTTCCTTAGGATATAAGGGCGTTACCATCTCGGTTGCCCGAGGATAGCAATAATCAAATGTCGATAAAAGAACTATTAAGTTATATTACAAGCGATTTAAACCAAAATACGATATAAATGTACAACTCAAAGACTATTCGCTATGACCGCCGTATTTCGTGAGGACTCATCCCTGCCCGGACTCCAGCTATCAACAACATCAACACCTGCTAAGACTGACTACTCACCATAAGAGATCACGGCAGACACATAACACACAAACAACCACACAAGGTCAGTACTGAGATAAGACACGACAACGACAACTACAATTATCAACACAATACAATGCTACTAATCTCAACACAATCACGGTAATTCAACCAATTCTGTCACTGACTATCCACTGGACCAGTCCTGTCAGTGGGGGACCGCAGCCGTACCCACCAAATCCCCGCTCATCATACCGAGCGATAACCCTGTCCATTAATGTGCACATCCCCTCCCGTGGCGGGTTCCACGGAGGGCGAAACTAGGGCGTGAAGCCACTCCAGCAAGTGACCCCACTCAGCCGAGACGCATCTCGAGAACCAGAGACAACAACCACAATCACCATCACAATCGTCGCCATACAATTACGATACTAAGCAAACACCAAACAATCACAACAACTGACACGCTAGACCATCTACATAAACTGAGTAGGCGAACCTACCTTTAAGCCACCGCAACCAATCCATGCCGACAGTTAACATGTCCAGTGACCAAGCAACGCCTATAACCAGAATACCATCATCTATTACTAACAGGCAAACCCTAACTAAAAGAACAAGGACACAGATGATGATTATGACATACCTATTAGGGGAAAAGCTCAGCAAGAGACCGCTACCCGACACAAGTGAGTCCTCCTAAGGTTCAAGGATCTTCAAAAAGGCTTCCATGGAGGTTTTGAGGTGAAGGGGAGGGAAAGAGGCGACTGAAGGATAGGAGGAAAGTGGCGGAAGTGATTTGCGGATTTAACAAAACGCGATATAAAACCCTTGCTGAAAACCAGGTACTCGATCGAGTACCCAACATACTCGATCGAGTGGCCCCCTACTCGATCGAGTAACCTAGCTACTTGATCGAGTAGCCTCTACTCTATCGAGTACCACTCTTAACACGCAGCCCAAGATGGTTTTGGCACACTTTTCTAAGACTACTCCCGCTCCCATGGTCAGTCAACGCTGGTCAAAGGGTCCCTAAAAGGGCGGGTATTACAGTCTTCCCCCCTTAAAAAGAACTTCGTCCCCGAAGTTCAACTCACCTATCCCGACATACAAGACACGGGAAAACACGACATTGCCATACTTCCTACTCAAGTCACAACTCCCCAGGAACACCACCCCCCCCCATGTCATCATCATCACTGCCTACGCTCTAATCGTAACGACTCTTACTACTATCATATGCACATTATCACCGTCAACCGTTACTCTATATATATATATATGTAAGACATCAAACTCGCAATGCGAATCACCACCCACGATCACCCAACATACGGTAACAACTATCAAACTATCAATCTAGAACATGTCTCATATCAACTTTCATGTGGTACAACTAATGCCACCATGTTACCCGGCGACGTGATTCAATTACGATTCATCGCACCATAACTATTTCTTCATGACCGTCTCTTGAAACATACAACCACATTCACTTTAAAGAACTAAAGTAATCAGTTATACTTCAGAAATTTTGTAATTAAAGCAAACATAAGACCACAACATTATAAACAAGCGAAACATAATTCAAAACAGCCTTTTCATTTCGCGACATTACTCTTCCCCTCTAAAAAGGAACTTCGTCCCCGAAGTTCACCGCGGAAAATTACAACCCATATTACCTATTACTCGCATCATAACATTAAATAAAACCCTATTATATGTTATGGACATTACTCACTAACCATATACTCGTTAAGTTAGCAATTATACACCAACCACCGGAGTAGTTAGCCGCCGTCTAGATGTCACGTTACTACGGTATGCACAAGTGTGTGAGAAGATATAATTCCGATAAATAGCTCGTAATAAGGCGTATGCAACATTAAAGTAACAAGAAACTATCGCTGCTTCACTAGTTGTGACAAATACGCTTATAAACTTCAAGCACGACTTCCAACATATGAATTTAACGGTTCAAAGGTGTTACTACGCACTAATACCCACATTAAACATTAAACTTGCCATTATAAAACAATTGAACATTTTTAATTTTCGAAAACCTACTGTAACAGTGCTACTCGATCGAGTATGTAGCGATACTCGATCGAGTGCCATGCTACTCGATCGAGTGTCTTGGCTACTCGATCGAGTAGCCTACAGGTCAGAATGCTTTTTATCCCGCCTTCCTGCAGCTACTCGATAGAGTACCTACAGGCCAAATTCCTCATAAAGCCTGTCATAAGCTAACACATATATATATATAGTCGTCACATAACTTGGGTCGAGATGATTTCCCGACCCCAAAATCAATCCTGCAACATAGGTAAGTAATAAATCCGGCCTTATGGCCACAATACAAGTCCAAAATCAAATCTCAACGAAATCAACTACTAAAGTCTAGCCATACTACTAACCACTAACACCAACTACCATCAACAAGGATAAAACAAGGAGTATCACTCCTCCTGCTGCTGCTGCTGCTCAAACATCACCTCATCATCACCACCACCAGAAGTACCTGCTCCCGATGACCCGATCCCCGCATCCACTCCTGCTCCTGCTCCTGCTCCTGGGCCCACGTACCATGGAGTCAAGCCACCGTAAGGAAAGGACTGAGGTGCCCCCCACGTCGACTGATCCACCCCGTAGGAATGGAAAACCCCTGAGTAGTCCCCAACTCCACTCCACCAAACTGGATGCGGTCCCTCGGTCCCTATCCCCTGAGCGTACGCCATCTCGTGCATGTTCCGGAGTGTCAAGGTAGATGACACTCTATCTCGCCAAGTAGTCGGATCGTGTCTCCGGGTGTCGAGGTAAGGGTAGCACGGAAAAGGATGCTTCGCTTTGCCGTGTGGCGCTACCGGCTGTGGCCTAGTCTCCAAGGCCCTCTCCCTCACTCGACGGGGTCCCCTCCCCAATCTGGGTCTCTCCACCACCGCAACTCCCGCATTCTCGCCTTCTTCGCCTGCTCCGCATCACCTCGAGGATGGTGTCGTCGATGAGATAGGTCTCAGATGGCGGGGTCTGTCATCCTCCTCCTCCTCCTCCTCATCATCGGAGTCCACCGTCACTACCGTCGGCTCCAAGGGCTCCGTGGGTGGGAGGTGCTTAGAGCCGGAATCTTCATCCAACTCATGCCCCACACCCTCCAAGCTAGACCACCGTCAGCCAAAGTCCTCAACCATTTCAGGTCGAGATAGTAGGCACGGTCCATAGTGGGCACTGGGGTAGCTAGAGGCACGTACTCCGAAGAGGCCTCAAAAGAGGTTAGCTTTTCAGCTAACCGAGTGGCGATAGCGCCACAACTCGTGTACGGGAAGAGGAAGAAGCCATCAAGGCAAGGGCAAAGACAAAACCATAGAAGGAGCATTAAAGACCACTTTTCTGGCCCGCTCCGGGTTGAGGTAAGACATCGAAGCAAGACCTCATGATTATTCACCATCGATATCCT
Organism: Silene latifolia; assembly: GCF_048544455.1. Taxonomy (NCBI): domain Eukaryota; kingdom Viridiplantae; phylum Streptophyta; class Magnoliopsida; order Caryophyllales; family Caryophyllaceae; genus Silene; species Silene latifolia. Next base: position 74,641,730 of record NC_133532.1, on the reverse strand, counting down.
TTCTGTCATAAAGGAGGTTCGAAAGAGAAGGAGAAAGACCTCAAGGTAACATGTCAACGTCATTAATCAAATGTTACTCGAGGTGGGAGCTTGTTCCCGACAAGGCATCAAAGCGCGGACACCGCACTCGGCTGGAATATCGGTAATGGAGTCCTTAGGAGGCTTAGCCAACCCAAGGTGAGAAGCAAATTGATCCATATAAAGCAAGAAACTAGTGTTTATTAACCGAAATTCAACGGTTTGGCCAGCGGGGTCATAGATAAAGGAGCTCATAAACTCCAAAGTGAGAAAAGGATAAGTGTGTTTCCTCAGCCTATACAAACCCATAAGACCCAAGGTCTCGAAAATGTGACGGACATCCGTCTCTATCTCCAACTCTTCTAACACAGTTGTGACACCCCACGATAACGCGGAAAATATAACTTATAAATTCAAACGGAAAATAAGAGATTTTTGAAACTTTTAAAATTTAAGACGCGGGTTCATTAAAATCCAAAACATAAATAAAGAATGCGGAAGTAAAATTTAAATTATACAAGCGTGATAGTCAAGGTGAGGGAAAATATATCCCTCGAATGACAATACAATAAAAGGTGAGTCTAAACAATCCTAATAAACCGACTAAAAGGCCAAAGTGCTCGCTAGCTCACACATGTCTTCACCCCATGGATGCACCAACTAATACCTGTCATTCATGTAAACATGAACGCCACATCAAATATGGGAGTAACTCAAGGTTCTCCCAGCCACAAAATGTCAAAATGAACATAACAAAGAACTAAAACAGGTAAGTCATATAAGATACTTACAAAAGATAAGAATATCAAATTTATATTTAAACATGGCAATTAAGTGACACGGAACAAGATAGATCAACATTAGCATAATAAAGATACAACTAATCATGTGAGACAATTAAATAATATGAAAGACAAGAATCCGGTCATTTATAAAAAAGGGCACGCATTTCAAGGAAATACAACATAGATATGAGATTAGAATCCGAATCATGTGAAGCAGTTAAGTAAGGGATCAATCAATGCAAATTATAAGAATAGAAACTGTAGCCATTACTTGGAAAACCACTTAGCAAACATTGCACGGGACGTGGCTACTAATGTCACATTCATACTTATGGCTTGCATCTCACCATAAGAACGGATGGGAACATCAATCCCGACGATCATATCGCAACTAAGGGGCTTATAGCTCACCCCTAGTATCCGATAGGACCAAAACAAATAACACAAAGCATAACTCTTGCCTTGAAAGACAAATACCAATATCTATAACCAAGCAAGACCTTTACTACTCATATGTAAATATATAATTCCCCTGGTAGGACGACAATGGTACTCCCAAGACTCAGTCCTAGTCTAAATCTGGCCAGACTCTCGGGGCAGAACGGTCCCCGATTCGACATGCGGTAGAACAGTCCGTATCCAAGACTCGAAGACAGATCGGAAATCGAGAACCCACAATCGGCAGGACAGTCCGAAAGAGGCGGAAGATATGAGTTAAACCCACAATCGGCAGGACAGTCCGAAAGAGGCGTAAAGATAAGTCAAGCAATACGGTATAGCATAAAGGCATTATCAAGCGAATACGACTCAACCAAGCGATACGAATTAACTTGGAAAGAGACTACTAATGAAATGAGCCGATGGTAATCCAAGTAAGACATTTCATGCCAAATTATATTCATACACATGAACAAATAACCCATTTCTTCAATATTTGTCACTTGAATAAAAATGTAAACAAACGGAAATGAACCATTTAAAATGAGCAAAACAAGCATTCAATTATAAATGACTCAAATGTAAGATAAACCATTTACCACTAAGAAGGCATGAATAATTACATTGGACTCATATTAAAATGAGAAACATGTCATTTCATAGACAAGTGACATAATTAAATAGTCAAAATTTCAAGCAGCTGTAACTGGTAGTATCCGTTTTTTAGAGCAAATGGCACGGATGCTTTGCAAATTGCACACAAATATCACGTTATTCGTTGTAGGATATTTCAAACACAACATTTATTCAGAATCCAAGTATCAAGAAGCCACCACAAAATGCATTCAACTATAGATGTGAATGTGAAGAATAAGGTAGTTTGATGATTTAATTAATGATTATAATAGTTTACACAAGGTCCATATATATACTAAGTAGCTGATAACAAAAGCCTAAGTATAAGCTAACATTACCTTGTTTACAGGAAGACTATTATAAACAAGGAATACCATAAGGACTAAATAACAACTGAGAATAAATAGGAGAAGACTTGGACTATTGACTTGAGTTTGTTGCAGCCGTGGATAAGCTCAGACTCGGTTTCGATTGTGACGATGTTATATCCTTAACAGTGAACAAACATTGGGTTTTCAAAAATTCACTCAAGGTAGACGACCAACCAGTTGACTCGCAAAATTCAATTGATTATAGGGCAATGAAATAGTTAGCTCTCACAAGGATCACTGGACTGTACATGATTTACACAAAATTTACCCGACTATTGATCAATTACTCCATTCGACACCAATGACTCTGTCCCAAAAAATACACGGTAGCACCGTCCCAACAACAATCACGATTACCCTAAAAAACAGTCCCGAATTTCATAGCAAAACTGCCACAAACACAGTCCTAAAATAGTCTACTAAACACATTATAACATTCCCAAAAATGTCCCGAAGTACCTGCAAAGCGGACTCAAAAACGGTCCCAAAACCGAGTTCAGACAACCTTTCCACGGTTCCGAAGACAGTACCTATGTATCGACTATTACCGCTACTTAAAATGCACCAAAACAGTCCCAACAATGCAAACAACCCGTCCCCTAAACTCAACCTGTAATCGTCTTAGAATTCGTCTCAGAGCCTGCAATTTCAAGCACCAAAACCCGTTCCAACAAGGTACCATTTCACGACTAAAAACAGTCCTAATAGCATTCATTCCTACCCCCCAACACAGTCTCAAACAACCACCAAAAGTCGGCCTAAAGTAGACCCACAGAGCAGGCCGTACTTTCATGATTATGCGGGTACAAAGACACAGAGTTCAAGCAGTCCTAAACCGAGTCAAAACAGTCCCATTTCAGCTCAGTTTTCAGACGGAAACCATCACACAAAAGAGAAAACAAAAAGGGGCAAACTTTATGAAACAAAAGCACATAAAACAACACAAAAGACAGAAATTTCGACATTTGTCGAGTAACCTATCACCGTTACCTTTTGGGCTCTCCTAAATGACTGAGGAATCGCCCAAGGATGACCTTAAACCCAAAAATGGAAGAAATTAGACCAAAATCCGAATCCCTTGTAAGACGGCCGTTTTGAAATAGGACGAAAGTTTGGCTCTTTCTTACATACAAAGAAGGAGGATGAGATGTGGAAGCTATTGGTGCAAAATTCATGGA